>NW_028270149.1:15231565-15383537 GCF_037043375.1 Chiloscyllium plagiosum | reverse complement strand
CCCCAAGCGGAAAATGAAATGCTGTTCTTCCAGATTGTGCTGAGCTTCACTGGAGCACTGCAGCAAGTCTGAGACAGAGATGTTGGCCAGGGAACAGCGTGGCATGTTAAAGTGAAAGGCACCTGGAAGCTCACAATATTTTCTGCTGACAGAACGTGGATGTTCTGCAAAGAGGTCCCCCTGTCTACTCTTCATTCCCCAATATAGAGGAGACCACATTCCAGGAGACTAGTTTGTGATATGGACAATAACTGCTGGCCCAGCAAGGAACACCCATACCCCATGAGTGGATGAAGGAAAGAAGCACACCTCCTGATTACACTCCTGAATAGCCTAGCTCAATTTTTACTTAAAACAGCTTGACCTAAAATAATTTATAGGGCTCTTAATTATTTGTGAGCCATTGGAAAACCTGTGTTTTCTGCTTCTCATATTAAAGTGGGACATAACAATGTCTATTTCTCTTTGTCAATTTATTTTGTCAACTTGTTTTTTTTACTATAAAAGACTTGTGTTTATTTAACGGCTTCTTCTTTCTCACTTTCCTGTTTTTCCCGAGATGAAATTATGAGGACAATTGCATAAATGTGCATTCACCCGAGTTGAGAAGATTAAAAATTGACTTTACTGAGAAATTTAAAATAATTAAGGGATTTGATAGTTGGGGCAAGTCTAATAAAGGGCATAATGGCCACATTAGAGCTAGATCATTCAGAAGTATAATCAGGCAATACTTTTCTTCGTTTTATTTATTCATTGATGTGAGAGTCGCTGGCAATACTGACATTTGGTGCCCACACCTAACTTCCCTTGAGAAGTTATTAGTTAGTTCTGAACTGATGTTGTCCATGTGGTGCAGACATACACTGCTTGGAGGAACAGAGTTCCAGGACTTTGTCCAAGTGAAGGATTGGTGATATATTGCATTTTTAAGTCAGAATGGTAGAGAAAGTAAGGATTGCAGATGCTGGAGATCAGAGTAGAGTGTGTGGCGCTAGAAAAGCACAGCAGGTCAGGCAGCATCCGAGGAGCAGGAGAATTGACATTTTGGGCAGAAGCCCTTCATCAGGCCTTTCCTAATGAAGGGCTTATGCCCGATTCTCCTGCTTCTCAGATGCTGCCTGACCTGTTGCGTCTTTCCAGCCCCACACCCTCAAATCAGAATGGTGTGTGGCTTAAGTAGAGACTTGCAGATCATGATGCTTCCAAACTCCTATTGCACTTGGCCATGAGGGTGGTAATGGTCATGAATTTGGAAGGTACTGTTGATGACAGCTTGGTGTGTTTTTTTTCCACACATAGGACAGTGAAAATCTTAAACTTACTATCCTACAGGCTATAATTATAAAACTGAGATTGGCAGATTTCTGTTAGGTATGGTTCTCAAGGTGCATAGGATCAAGATAAGTTCATGAAGTTCTGGTACCAATCTGCCAAAGTCTAATAGACTCAAGAGCTGAAATGCCTTCTTTGCTGTCTATTTCTCTTTTCTGAATTACTTTGTTCTTTCTAACACTTATTATTTCTCATCTTTCTTCCCATTACGTACTTGTCCCACTTTATTTCTCAAACTCAGTTTTTTTACTACTTTAAATTCAATCCTTCAGTCAGTCTAATCTACTCTACTCTAATGAATCCTCAGATCTCCTCCACAATGTTGGTGTTCATTCCTTGTCTCCTCACTCTGTTGAAATTTTGTTAACTTTTAGTTTGCCAATAGACAAAGATTCAGAAATTTTCTGTTTCTCCCACATTCCAGCAACAGCCGATGTCTTATGTCAATGCAAGGTTTGTGAAGGTTTGTAGCTCAGCTTGAGGTTTAGGGTGTAGGTTTGCTCGCTGAGCTATAGGTTTGATATCCAGACATTTCATTACCTGGCTAGGTAACATCATCAGTGGCAACCTCCAAGTGAAGCGAAGCTGTTGTCTCCTGCTTCCTATTTATATGTTTGTCCTGGATGGGGTTCCTGGGGATTGTGGTGATGTCATTTCCTGTTCATTTTCTTATGTCAATACTTATATCATTGTGTTTTCGTTGACATATGGAAACTACAGTTGTTATTGCCTACAACATGCATGCAAACATTAAGAACCATGTAAGGTGAGACTGGAGGTCAGAACGGATTGAAAAGTAGGCAGATACTTTTCTATGAAAAGACTGCCATTGGTGAACATGTTTCAACTTTAACCTTACATTACCAAATATTGTGAATTCAATTTTAGATCAAAACATATTGGCATTTGAACATACAAGCCTCAAATTTGTTAATCTCATCCAGTAACCCATAAACTAATGTCCCCAATGTGTTTGTTAGTTTTCAACTAACCATCAAAGTAAATTGCAGAGTTGGGAATCCGGGCAGTGGCTCAGTGGTTTGCACTGCTGCCTGACAGCGCCAGGGAACCGGGTTTGATTCCAGCCTCAGGCGACTGTCTGTGTGGGTTTCCTATGGGTGCTCTGGTTTCCTTCCACAATCCAAAGATGACAGGTGGAGAAAGTGAGGACTGCAGATGCTGGAGATCAGAGCCAAGAGTGTGGTGCTGGAAAAGGTCAGACAGCCATGGTGTTCAGGGATGTGTAGGTTAGGTGCATTGGTCAGGGGTAAATGCAGAGGAATTGAGTAGGGGAATAGAGTTGGGTGGTTACTCTTTGGAGGGTCAGTTTGGTCTGGGCCAAATGGCCTGTTTCCACTCGTAGGGATTCTATGCATTATCTACTTTGCATTTGAACTCAGCTGAACCTCAGCTTGACAAATAGATGATTTGAACCGATTCCAAATGTAACAATTAACAAATGGACAGGATCCTAAAGGTCACTTGTGTTGTCACTATTGCTGGGGGAAAAAGAAGTAGTCTTATTCCAATTGTTTGCTGCTCATATTTGCCATTTTCCTGCTTAGGAAAACAAAATAAATGGAGAACGTGTCTCAAAATAGTTTGAGGAAAAGAAGGAAATCCAAATGTGATTAAAATATGTCTGGCAACTGTTAGCCCATTGCAGACGCTTTCCTCTTGTACCTTCCTTGCATCATAATCTTTAGACTCTGAGCAAAATCTGAAGTATTAAAACTTATTATTATGTTGAAACGGCTCTGAAACAGAAAAGCAGCAAGGAAATGTCCCATTCATTTGAATACAATTTAGTAGCAAACCAGGAAACCTGTGATTTCCTTTCATAACAAACTTTGTTGACCCCGTATTCAGGACACATTTGTACAATGAATGAGAAAAAGGAAGACATGCATTTCTGTAGCACTTTTGAGGACATCCCAAATTAATTTACTGCCAACTAAGCACTTGTGGAAGCATAATCACTTTTAAAATGTAGGAAATGCATCAGTCCATTTGCACACAACACGATCCCACAAACAGCCTTGTGATAGCAGCTCAATTATCTGTTTTGCTTATAATGCCAAGTACTGCTGATGCTGGAGATCAGAGGAAAAACAGAAGGCTCTGGAGAAACTCAGCAGGTCAGGCAGCATTTGTGGATAAAGAGTTAATGTTTCAAGTCCAATACAATTCTTCTTCTGAGTTTGTTTCCAGTGATTTAGTTGAAGGATAAATGTTAGCCATGACACCATGGGTATCACTCCTGTTTTCCTTTAAATAATGTTGTGGAATCTTTAACATCATCTGAGAAGGCTTTTGTGAAAGGTCCCTTCTGAAAGACACCATCTCTGACAGTGTAGCACCCGTTAAGTAGTGGGTCTTACACTAGACAGTCAGCTGAGTGCATACACTCAAGCTCTTAGAGTGAGACATCAGACTCTGAGACAAGAGAGATAAGGACTGATTTGTGCCTGACATGAGAGACTTACTTGAAGAAACCAAACTCAACTGGTAACTGCAGCGGTATACCAATAGTTTGATTAGCATATTTATCTCAAATGCTAAGACATGCAATGCTGTGGGGAAAGTGCTGGAAAGTGCTGGGACTAGAATAGGTAGATGGACCAAAGGGTTGCTTTCTGTGCTGTGGATCCTCATGACTGACTATAACACATTACAACATTGTTGCCTTAACCAATTAACTTTCTGGACATCAGTTCTGAAAAATACTAATCAGACAGAATGTTGTGAATAACCCTGAAATTTATATATTCATGGTTTACCACTGAATAGTTCTGTTACTGTCTGAACTGTTTCTTGTTCTAATTCAAACATATGTAATATGTTAAGTTCTGAAGCATATAATATTTTAATTTTAGTTCTCTTTCTCTTATGGCCATGATCCTCCAAATCAGAGTATCCATATGCCATTTTACTTATCTCTGTCCACTGTATGAATGTGGCAGATCAGATTGGAGGGAAATCAATTATCAAAGCTACGAGGCTGGTGTCTTATTGGCTCAGAAGCTTCCTCCAATTGGCACAGCAAAATATTGGCATTTTGTATCAAAACAGCCAAGATGAACAGAGGGACAAGTTTTCAGCCAAGGACACCAAAGAATTGCAGAAGTATACGTCATGTGGCTTAATCGCCTGAACCAGCCCACCATGAGGCACTTTGTCATATGCTTTAGTAAAGTCCATGTAGACAACATTCACTGCCCCACCTTCATCCAATATCTTTGTCATTTCCTTGAAAACCTCAATCAGGTTTGTGAGACACAGCCTCCCCCGCATAAAGTCTGAAGCAATCCTGACCTACAACATTTTGCCCATTATCGAACTGTGCATTTACCCATCGATCCAGCCACAGGTGAGTACAGGTTCCAACATACAGATCAGTTTAATAGACATCACCATTATCTACCAAAAATAAATGGAGGAAGTCAAGAAGTGGCATTAAAGTGAATGTAATCCTTGAACAAAGTAGATGTGCAAATCACTTGTAAACAAGATGTGAGAGAAAACAATTGCAGAGTTTGTTACATCTGGAAAGCCTGAGGCAGACCGACTGACTTCGTGTTCCTTACAATAGAAAGCTCAGAGACAGAGGCTTGTTTACTTCCAGGAATTTTCAGCTTTCCTATGCAATGTGATGTTGCATTGTGCCTCTAATTGTTGAGCTTAGATGAACTTTGGCCCCTAGTATACCATGGATATTCATCATTCAACACCTTGACTTTGAAAAACAAAGAACTATTACTTATTTTGTTCCTCTCAACATGATCCAAAAATGTTTTTTTCGGGCCAATGAAGTGCATTTGAAGGCACAGTCATTATCGCAAGTTCAGAAAGCTGTTTTCATGCATAGCAAGAGCCCACAAAACAACACTGTACATGGTAAGTGCCAAGAGCACTTACATTGTACATTTACCTTTCATGTGGAAAGTTATTAAATTTTGGAAATCCAAGGATAGTACTTCTACCATTTCCCTTTTATCTACAGTTATATCGTCAAGTAACTGATGACTTTGCCAAATAAAATTTGCCCTTTAGTAAAATCATGTTGATTTGTTATAATCATTCCATACATTTCTATGTGCACAGTTAAGACTTCCTCAAGATACGAATGAGTTTCAGCACTTTCTTGATGTCAGGCATGGAGTTACCTGTGTTCTCTCTCCCTCCTTTCTTGAATAACACTGTCACAGTTGCTCACTTCAAAGCTGCTGGGATCGTTTCAAACTCTATGGAATTTTGGAAATTCATAGCCAGCATATTCACTATCTCAGCAGCTAACTCGCATAGGTTAAAGGCCATCAAATCCTAAGGATTTGCCAAATTTTAGCTCCTTGAGTTTCTCCAGTTATTTTTCTCAGAATTATCTAATTTTCTTCACTATTATTAGCGCCTCGACTTCAGGAATGCTGTGTGTGTTTTCTCCCCCTGTGAAAGCACTTGTAAGATATTTGTTCAATGTTTTTGTAACTTCCTCCTTTCCCTTAAAAGTTGCTGTCTCGTTGAGGCCTCTTCTGGAGTACTGTGTACTGTTCTGGTTGCCCTGCTATAGGCAGGGTATTATTAAATTGGAGAGGCTTCAGAAAATATTTTCTAGGATGTTGCCAGGAGTGAAGTATTTGAATTATAAAGAATAGGTTGGATAGTCTGGAACTTTTTTCTACTGGAGTGCAGAAGATTGAGGTGTAACCTTATGGAGGTTTATAAAATCACAGCAGTTCAGGCAGCATCCGAGGAGCAGGAAAATCGATGTTTTGGGCAAAAGCCCTTAATCAGGAATACAGGCAGAGTGCCTGAAGGATGGAGAGATAAATGAGAGGAGGGTGGGGAGAAAGTAGCATAGAGTACAGTAGGTGAATGGGGGTGAATGGGTATGAAGGTGATAGGTCAGAGAAGAGGGTGGAGTGGATAGGTGGAAAAGAAGATAGGCAGGTAGGACAGGCCATGGGGATGGTGCTGAGCTGGAAGTTTGGAACTGGGGTGAGGTGGGGGAAGGGGAAATGAGGAAACTGTTGAAGTCCACATTGATGCCCTGGGGTTGAAGTGTTCCGAGGCAGAAGATGAGGCGTTCTTCCTCCAGGCGTCTAGTGGTGAGGGAGCGGTGGTGAAGGAGGCCCAGGACCTCCATGTCCTCGGCTGAGTGGGAGGGGGAGTTGAAATGTTGGGCCACAGGGCGGTGTGGTTGATTGGTGCGGGTGTCCCAGAGATGTTCCCTAAAGCGCTCTTCTAGGAGGCGTCCACTCTCCCCAGTGTAGAGGAGACTGCATCGGGAGCAACGGATACAATAAATGATATTGGTGGATGTGCAGGTAAAACTTTGATGGATGTGGAAGGCTCCTTTAGGGCCTTGGATGGAGGTGAGGGAGGAGGTGTGGAGCAGGGGAAGGTGCCAGGATGGGAGGGTGGGTTGTTGGGGGGGTGTGGACCTGACCAGGTAGTCACGGAGGAACGGTCTTTGCGGAAGGCGGAAAGGGGTGGGGAGGGAAATATATCCCTGGTGGTGGGGTCCATTTGGAGGTGGCGGAAATGTCGGCAGATGATTTGGTTTATGCGTAGGTTGGTAGGGTGGAAGGTGAGCACCAGGGGAGTTCTGTCCTTGTTACGGTTGGAGGGGTGGGGTCTGAGGGCGGAGGTGCGGGATGTGGACAAGATGCTTTGGAGGGCATCTTTAACCACGTGGGAAGGGAAATTGCGGTCTCTAAAGAAGGAGGCCATCTGGTGTGTTCTGTGGTGGAATTGGTCCTCCTGGGAGCAGATACGCTGGAGGCGGAGGAATTGCACCCTTCAGGCACTCTGTCTGTATTCCTGATGAATGGCTTTTGCCCGAAACGTCGATTTTCGTGCTCCTCAGATGCTGCCTGAACTGCTGTGCTTTTCCAGCGCCACTCAACTCCCCACCCATTGAGTCTGTCTATCTCAGCCTTAAACTGACACAAGGACTCTGTCCCCACAGCTCCCTTTGGCAAGGAGTTCCAAAGACTCACAACCCTCAGAGAATAAATTCCTCCTCTTCTCAGCCTTAAATTGACACCTGTCAACTATCTAAATGCATGCGACAAGAGTGCAATGGAATACTCCCCACTTGCCTGGAGAGGTGCACCTCCAACAACACTCAAGAAGCTTGACATCATCCAGGACAAAGCAGCTTGCTACAAAAACAGCAATTGCTGGAGAAACTCAGCAGGTCTGGCAGCATCTGTGGGAAGAAGGCAGAGTTATTGTTTTGAGGTGGGGACCCTTCGTCAGAACTGTTAGCAGCTAGAAAAAAGTGGCACTTAATCTACTTTATTCTAAGACCACGTCCTTTGATCCGAGATTTTCAAATGAGTGGCAGCATCTTCTGACCTTTTACCTTAACAAGCCCCTTAAGAATCCATTCAATCAGATCCCCTCTCATTCTTCTGAACTCCAACGAGTTTAGCCTTTGATCATAAGACAATCCTTCCATGCCAGAGATTAGGCTTTGTGAGCCTCCTCTGAACTGCTACCATACACACTGTGATAGATAGCCACAGAAAAACAGGCTGAAAGGAGAAAGGGATTTGAGCTTGAAGCATCTCAAGGTATCATCACTGAAAGCATTCCACCGCTACAGTCCGCTTCTACCATATCTGGTGTGGTGAGATCAGAGTAGTGCTGGAAAAGCACAGCAGGTTTTCCCGATGAAAGGCTTTTGCCTGAAACGTCGATTTCCCTGCTCCTCGGATGCTGCCTGACCTGCTGTGCTTTTCCAGCATTACTCTAATCTTGAATCAAACCTCCAGCACCTTCGCCTATATCTGGTGTGCTGTAGACTAATTAAAAACCATAGAGTGATGCAGAAGGAAACCATTCCATCTATCGCATTAGGATTAAGTGACAGAGATTGTTACTGGAATTAGTCAAGAACTTCATAGTCGTCAGAGTAGATGATGGTCAAAGGAGTTAAGGAGATGGACATCTGCCTGTATTTGTCATTAATCCCAGTGTTCCTAAGACAGCCACATGAAGTCTTTTGATAGGTGCTGGCTATTAAGGACCAGTGACTGAAAGAGATGGCCCCACATGATACATTACACCAGTTGCTGGGTACTGGGCAGGTCACACTATATGGGATGACCACTCCTACTAGCTTTTTAGCTTGTCCTTTCACTCCAACAAAGTCCAGCGATTCTGCAGGTTTAAATTTACTGTGATTATTATTCACCCTTGTCTGTTGTCTGTCTCTTATACTCCTTATGTATAATTACAGTGAAGTTCAATTAAAAATAAAAACTCACCAAACATAATTGTTGTCATGCCGCCTATATTCTGCAATCTGCCTTCCTTTTTACGATCACCCCACCTCGGCTTTGGGATCCTCCCAGGTACATATGGACCCATTACAGAGCTCTCCAAAGCTAGGAACCCAGGCTTGTTGCCTCAGTTCACCGACCCTTAGGGATGGCGTGCATTGCATGGTGTTCAAACAGTTTTGATAGAAATACATTCTTGTTCAGAATAGGTAGCAAAACATGATTTTTACTCAGCACTGATTGAGTACCAACAGTACCAACACGAGGATACTCAGAAAACAGCCTTTCATGTTTAACTCATGATTTAATGGTGACTTTTGCTCGGGGTGAAACTGGGGACTTATAAATGAAGCCTTTCTCTAAAGTGTTTTGAGACATTAGCATTATACACTAAAGTACTGTCTCAAAAAACAAAGGGTCTATAAAACCATTTTAACATGCAATATGTACAGCCCCTGGATATCTGTCAGAAAAGCTTCAGGCACAGGGAGGATTATCACGTGCTCCACACTCTAGATCAATCAGCTTTGGGAAGTGTAATTTTTTTTAAACAGAGACTCAGCCAATTTTACTGGCAGCTTCACTTGAATTCAGTAAATGTTTATCAAACATTGTTAAAGGCAATTTTAATATAAAAGATAAGCAGTAACTATATCACCTCTCCTACACCAAGTAAAATTTACCCATTTCCCAATCCCCCGGGACTCAATTTTCCACAAGAGAGAATTATTATTTCAACACAGCATTTACATTACGCCTTGACTTTGTTTCATTTAATTACTAAAGTGATTGGGAACATCCTTGGGCTTTGAAAGCAGGGCTTCCTAAAGTGGGGGTGGGGGCTCTGAGTGTGATCACAAGCCAAAAATTTGGAGATGTGAACTTCAAAGCTGTAATGGCAACCACAGAGCTTGGCTCTCCCCCTTCTCTCACTCTCACAGGTCCTCATTTAATCCTATTCCCCAAGAGTTGTCTCTCTCCTTTCCCCCAACTCTCACAGGTTTCACTGAAGGGACACAAACCAGTGCCAAGCCTCAAAGTGGGGTCACAGTGGGAACAATAGATTTGGGAAACACTGAGCCTCAACAAATGCTCGTTTTCACTTTACTGCGCTTTAGACAATTAAGACTGAACATTCCCATTCATTTTATCCATTCATGGGATGCAGGGTCACTTGCTGGCCAGTATTTATTGCTCAGCCCTAGTTGCCCTTGAGAAAGTGAATGTGAGTAGCCTTCTTGAAGCACTGCAGTCCATTTGTTGGAAAGAAACCCACAATGCTACTGGAAAGGGAGTTCCAGGACTTTGACCCAGCAACCTGCGTAAACAGTGATAAATGTCCAAGTTGATCTGTTGCCTTGCCCTTCATGATGGAAGTTGTCATGGGTTTGGAAGTTGCTGTCTACGGACCTTCAGTGAATTTCTGCAGCACATCTTGCAGATAGTACACACTGCTGCTGCTGATTGCCAGTGTGGAGGGACTGAATAGCTGCAAGTTCATAACCAATCAACAGGCTGCTTGAAGACGTAAAGAACTGGGGATCTGAAACAGAAGTAGAAATTACTTGAGAAACTTAGCAAACCTGGCAGCATCTGCGGGAAGAAAGCAGAACTAATGTTTTGAGTCCAGTGATTCATTGTCAGAACGACTAGCAGCTAGGAAAAGGTGGTGTTTAAGTACAGTAAGCACCATTTTTTTTATCTGAGCTGCAAACAGTTTTGATGAAGAGTCACCAAATTCAAAATATTAATTTTTCTTCTTCCCAGAGATGCTGTCAGATCTGCTGAGTTTCTCCAGCAATTATTGTTTTTGCAACAGGTTGCTTTGTCCTGGATGGTGTCAAGCTTCTTGAGTGTTGTTCGAGCTGCACCTATCCAGGCAAGTAGACAGTATTCCATCACACTCCTGGATAGTGCTTTGTAGATGGTGGACAGGCTTTGGGGAGTCAGGAGGTGAGTTACTCACTACAGGAATCTTAGCCTCTAACCAGCTCTTATTGCCACTATATTTATATGGTTAGTCTAGTTCAGTTTCTAGTTGATAGTAACCTCATGATGTTGACAGTAGGAGATTCAGCAATGGTGATACCAATGAAAGTCAAGGTGTGATGGTTAGATTCTCTCTTGTTAGCGATAACCATTGCCTGGCACATCACTGTTGTGAATGTTACCATATGGTCACATCTCGTTGCATTTGGACCTGGATTAAGAGGTTGTGAATGGTGTTGAATGTTGTGCATTTATCAGTGAGCATATATGATTTTATGATGGAGGGAAGGTCATAGAATCATAGAAACAATGTAGAAAGACATCATGCAGCCCATTGAGTTTGCACCAACCCTCCAAAGAGCATCCCAAAGCCCTACCCTATCCCTGTAACCCCGCATGTCTAATCCACCTAGCCTGCACATCCCTGGACACGATGGGTAATTTATCATGACCAATCCACCTAATCTGCACATCTTTGGATTGTGGGAGGAAACTGGAACACCTAGAGGAAGCCCATGAATGTGCAAGCTCCACACAGACAGTTACCCAAGGCTGGAATCGAAACCTGGTCCCAGGTCCTGTGAGGTCATGATGAAGCAGCTGAAAATGGTTGAGCCAAGGACACTACGATGGTAAACTCTTGCAGACATGTCCTGGCCACTGACAGGAGAGTCAAAAACACAGTGGAACAGACATCTGGATGTGGTAGTGGGGGATTTGAAAAAAAAACTGGACTCATTTAAGAAACATCAGAAGGGATTTTGCCCGAAACGTCGATTTTCCTGCTCCTTGGATGCTGAATGACCTGCTGTGCTTTTCCAGCACCACTCTAATCATTTAAGAAACATGTTGTGTGGGAGAATGTGAAGTATTCTGTGAATAAAGAAGTTGAGAAGTCTTTCCATCTTTTTGTTTATGTTGTAATCTTGTGAGGCATCACATCAACTAGTTGAACAACAAGTTGGCACAATTCAAACAAATGGGATTCAACTTGGCTTTGCAATTTTAAATGATTCCTCTTTTAAGTTTAGAGTTATTTTTCAAATTTGCTTGTACTCCTGTTTTCTGAGGTTAACCACAAACTGCTTGTTATATGTTGATAAAGAGCTTCCACAATAGCATATATGCAAAACTGCACAAGAGAGTTCATCAGTATGTGCAATGAATGTTGCATACTTTTTCCACATGAATAGCATGACAGACTGCATTTTAGTTAATAGTGATTTGCCATAAAAATGTCACAATTCAAGAGTATGGAGATTCAAATCCTACCATTTCAGTCAGATGCCAATGCTGTAATTTTGGTTCAAACCAACCTTTTAATGACACACTTGCAGCTACTTTATGTTGAAAGTTTTCAAGCATTTGCTGTTAATCCATATTTAACTGGCATAAACTATTGCATTTGTTGCAATTTTGAAGGATAATTTCAAAATCAAGGATGTGGCTTCCTTTGAACTGATGGGTGTATATTTGGCTTTAAGAAGATTGTATTTTAGGTCCTATCCTGCAAAGTTTAAAGTGACAGCAATAAATTAGAACAGGCACAACCTGGTTCAGTGCTCGTTTTCTGAATTTATGCTTCCAACAGTCCAAAGATATGCAGGTTAACCGGATTGGTTATGCTAAATTGCCCATAGTGCCCAGGGATGTGTAGATTAAGAGATATGCAGGGATACAGTGATAGGGTTGAGGGCATAGGTCTCAGTGGGATGCTCTTCGGAGGGTTGGCATGGACTCAATGGGCTGAATGGCCTGCTTCCACATCGTAGGAATTCTATGACTCTATAAACTGTAAGCTTCACGTATCGCACTGGAATTTGGAGGCATAAACTGAAGAGTTTTATTCTGCGAATAGGAATGTGGAATGAGGCCATGGTAACATGAGCTGGATGAAAGGAATGTCTGGGGAATGATAGCTGGGGATGTCTAACAGTTCAATATATAGAGCATTTTTTTTTCCAAAGGAAATGTTGTTACAACAATATTGGAAGTTGGGAAGTTGAGGGGGTCAAGGGATATCACTTGAACAAAGCCCCTAATTCAAACTGGTTTCATGGAATTCAATATGGTATTGAAAACTATTTTGATCTCAGGTGAGGTTAATATTGACCACCCGCATATCTTCAGCAATCGTCTTTTTTATTATGAATACCATTCAAATTACTCTCAAATGTTCAACCATTTCGGCTATAATTTGTCAATAATATCAGAGGACTGCCAAACATATTGCCATGTCAGAATGCAAAATGAACGTTGTTGTTAAATAGGAACAGTAATTGATACTCATCAAGAATTATCAGGTCTCATTATATCTTGGCGCTGGGTTGGCCACTTAGCTTAGAATTAGATTTTCTAAATTATAACCCTCTACACTGATATTCATGCTCAGCAGAGTGAAATTAAACAGAAAGGGATTTTCTCTCTTTTTTTTGGTCTGTCATAATCACTAGAACTAGATAATCTTATATTCAACCTCACAATTCCACTGTCAGCAACTGCTGTTAAACACCTGGGATGCAGCCTTCACTATTTTACTGGAGTACTATGTCTGACAACAAACAGAACTAACAATATCACAAATAACTGAAGCACAAAAGCATTGGAAAGTGAACAAAACGATAGGAACAAATCCAGTTATAGCATCAACCAGGACTTGCCACATAAACTTGACAAACTCACTTACCAACAATCTACATTCTATATTATGAAATACAGGACTATATTCTGTAGATGAGTTAAGATACAAATTAATTCCTGGTAATGATTCTATGCAAAAAAGCAACACTTTTGAAGAGAACAGTTATATATAACCACCAAAAATGAAGCATAGAGTATAACTGCATACATTTTTGTGTAACAGGTTTTATGTTTCATTAAAGTAAAATACTATTATATTTTCAGAACTCCCAGTGGAGCTCAATGTAAGGATCCTCTCCTGTAAATTGCATGAATTCCATGCTCTCAACCTGAATTTAAACTATTCTTTTTTATTAAAGGAAGATTAATCACATCACACTTTCAAAAAAATTCTGTAAAAGAAAGTTTTCCATTACAAAACTAATTTACTTTTTGATGTTTTTTTAATGAAAGTGAATTTTAAATTCATAACACCATAAAATAGGCTTATTATTATTTAAGAGAACTGTGTGACTTGGGTTTATTAAGCTTTTATACACTGCTTCAGCAAATAGGAATCCACTTGTATCTTGCTTATTGTTTAAATTTGAAAAAAAACGTTTTCAACTGATGACCAGTCTGAGCAAAACTATGATCTGAAATATTGTCAGCAATTACAGTTCTTGCTACATATGCTTTTGAGAGATCCGTGGAGGTGAATGATAATATTCTTTGTTGAAAATATAATGGAAGACTTGCATTTAAAAAGCACCTTTAAAGACTATCTGACATGTCAAAGCACTGTCCAGCCAAGGAATTACTCTTGAAGTGCTATCACCTTTGAAATGCAAGGAACACAACAGCCCATGTCAATGTAACAACAGTAATCTAATATCAGGTCATTGGCTTTTGTCATGCTTATTGAAGGATACATATTGGCCAGAAGATTGTGATAACCCTGCTCTCTTTCACATAGCGGCAAGGTCCCTTTTGCATCCCTTGGAGAGGGAAGGCATGGTCTTGATGTAATCAGATCTCATCCAATTGACAGCACTGACAGTGTCATGGTGCTTCAAGTATTGAGTAGGGACATTATAACTTTTATAAAGAAATGGTTCAACTGTCCTTGGACCAATACAGAGGGAAAATAAATAAGTGGTCAACACAGGAGAATTGACGAGACATCCAGAAAGGCTGATGCATCACCTTTTGCAATACCATAAGTAATGGAGAGGGTATATAATAACCAACTTGATGAAGGGGAGAAGAGAAAGGGAAAGTGAGGACAAAGAAAGAGTGAGTGACTAAGATGAAGAATATTCAGAGGAAGAGAAAAGATTGTTAAGTATTAAGTGCTGGAGAAACTCTGCAGCTCTGGTAGCTTTTGGAACAGAGTTTTGACTCCTTGGTCATAAATCACAAAAAGCTAGCATCCAAGTTTAGTGGCTAATTGGGAAGGTGAATGAATTTTTGGCCTTTATTTCAAAGGAAATAAGAGTAGGGAAGCTTTGTTAGAACAGGCACTAATCAGGCTACAGCTGGAATATCAAGTACAGTTTTAGTTCCCCTACCTAAGGAAAGATATACTGGCATTGGAGGCAGTTCAAAGAAGGCTCACTTGGCTGACACTGAACATAGATGGAATGTCTTACGAGAGGTTAAATAGATTGGTGCTGTAGTTGTTGGAATTTAAAAGAATGCAAGATGACCTTCTTGAAACATACAAGACTCTCAGAGGGCTTGACAAGGTTAGTGTAGAAAGGTTGATTCCCTTTGTGGGAATCTAGGGCAAGAGGACAAAATCTTAGAATAAGGAATAAATCTTAGAACAAAAGCACATTTAAGACAGAGATGAGAAGGATTTTTTTCTCTCTTAGAGGCATGTGAATCTGTGGAATGCTTTACTGCAGAGGATTGTAGAGGTTGGGTCAGTAAATATATTCAATACTCAGCTGGACATATTTTCAATCTGCAAGGGAAGCCAGAGATATAGGAAAAGGGAGGAAAGGGGATATTGAGGATGATCAGATCATCCATGATCTCAATGTATGGCTGAGCAGATTCGATGGGCTGACTGGCCTACTTCTACTTCTAATCTTATTGTCTTATGGTCAATGGGGAAAGAACAGAGTTAATATCCTGTACCACTCTCCTTCAGAATTTATATCATTCATATTGACCTTGAATTCTGGTTTCTCCCACAGCATTTTGCTTTTATAAATATGAGATTAAGGCACACTAAGTCAGATGACCTATTCAGTGCCATAACTATTGCTGAGTTAACTTGTGCAGCCTCTCCAGTCATGTGTTTTGGATCTGGTAGTTGAGTGAATGGAAGTCTTTTAAGAGCACAACCGGTTGGATTAATTCAAGGAATGCATCTTTAATATTACAGTATATATTTATCACAAACTTTGGGTGCCATGTTTGTTATAGATGAGCAGCCACGCTTGTGATGGGCATGTAGTTATGTACAAGTCAACAAAGATTTGACTCTCATCATCATCCCTACAAAAATCAAGAATCCCTTATTCAATAATCTGAAAGGGTGAAGGATACTGACAGAAACACACTAAGTATCTATACTTTAAAATAGTAACTTTAAAGCAGCAGTGATCAAAAGGGATAAATACTATGCTAGCCTTATGTAAATTCTGGCCCAATCTATTGAATTCTTCCTTAAAGCAATTTTTAATTTCTCTTCAGTGAGTTGGCAGCTTTGCTGGTGTAATTGTAAAGACTGTGCAAAGTACTTTAAAATGACTTTTAAAGCCACATGAACACTCAATACAAATATATTTGTAAAGTAAATACAAATATGAACACAGATGTCCTGATAGGCGATATGTCCCTTTAACTGTTTGAACAAGGAATAGAGGTCCTTAAATGTTCAGAACCCTGACGATTCTGATCAATAAGACAAGAGGAACCAATTAAACTGGAAGATATGCAATATTTTAGAGTTAACAGAGAGTTCCAAAATATATAAGTGGTATTGAAAGAGTGAAACACCAAAACCCTCGCCCTGAACTGTACTTTTTTATCCAAGTCAACCTTTTATTGACTTGTTTTGGAAATGTTGATGGTACAGTGTGACTGATAAATTTCGGAGAACTGAAGGCACATTGTCTCTCCCTTCACCCCTTGCACCTCATGACCTGTTTTGACAGTCAGGAATAGGCAGGGTTGAATTGAAAAAATTCTGTTTTCTGCCGGCATCCAGCAGGAATTTAGGAAACCCAGACTGTGAATTGTCAATTCTCTGTATCGGTACCGAAGGGGCGCTAATGGATGGATGGCCTGCAGTGCAGAACAAACCACTATCCCCCCAGACAGAATAAAAGAACAAATACAAGCATAGCATACCTTAAACACCCTTACAGTTTCTAATTCTCATTTTTCTTAAAAACAAAACCCATAATTATTCTCGTGGTTTGCTTGTAAAAGCAATCAATCTATGAACTAACTTTGAAGGTTGATGTATTCACATTGGTAAAAGCATCACAAGACTTCAATTAATTAGACAACAACATCTCTTATTCACATACACTGCTCCTCTAGGACCATTACAGAGATGATTTCATGATACACAAATGGGGAAGCTATTCTCTTGCAAGCTGTACCCCTGAGAATGTTGGTTCTTACAGTGAGAGCAGGCCAGTGGGGTCACTCAGTCGGCAAGCTTCACTGTGATAGATTGGACAAACAACGTTTCTTGAACTTAAAACAAAGGAAGATACATCCCTTCAAGTGAATGAATGATGAATTTATCTAATCTCTCAGATCAAATCTAAGGAAAAATGTGACAAAATTTAAACCTCCTAAACAGTGACAAAATTCAAATCTGTCTGAGATCTCAAGTTTGCCAAAGTACAATTAACAGACACAAAATAAAATTAGTTTGAATGTACAACCTGTTCCAATACAAAACAGATCCATGGACTTTTGTATGGTTTGGGGTGGTAAGGAAGCTTCAGATAAATCGGCCTGAGTAGAAATGTCCCTCAACACCACCAGAGACCCTCCTTTGTTCTCCAAATGTTCAAGTACACACTGAACTCAGTATCCAAAATTAGAATTATTGTGACCAGAGTACTAATTCACCATATCTGCACAATGAATTACTTAAAGTCGTTTGTTTCGATGGTACATTTGCAAACGCAATAAACTCTGCATAATTTGTCTCAACCTGACTCAATTGGCTGCACTCACATCAGAAGTTACGGCTCAAGATAAGAAATTTAGACTGCTGCAAATAGTAAGGAAATTCTACAACATTAGAGATATCATTCTTTACATTTACTGTGACTCTAAACCAAGGCCCTGTCTAATTGTTGAGAACACATCAAAGCTCTCGTGATGCTATTTAAAAGAAAAGATAGTTCAGAAGAACAAATAATAGGAGCAAGAGGAAACCATTCATTATCTCTCCTCAATCTTCTATTCAGTAGAATCATGGCTGATCTTCAGCTCATTTCTGCTTTCTGACAATCCATAAACTGCTCAATTCCATTTCAAGTTAATGATATATATATATCAATTGCTGCCTTGAATGTACACAATGGCCAACTGAACCTCTTCAGTTCTCTTAGGTAGGCACTTTGAAAAGGTTCAGCACAACTGTTTGAGTGAAGACATTTTATTTTCATCTCAATCCAAAGAGGTCAATCTCTTATCCTGAGAAGTTTCCTCCTAATCGTAGGCGACTCAGCCAAGGGAAACAACTGTTGGCATCAACTGTGTCAAACCTTCCCAGAATCAATGAGATAATCTCCATTTCTTCTAAGCTCCAATGTGTATTCTATTCGATTCAGGCACATACCAGTCTGTCTCGTGACATTGCCAACATTCCTTCTTTAATATTTGACACAACCGAAAACAGATTAGTGATCATGGAGTTGATTTTTGTTTTTGAGACTTTATCAGCTATCTATGTACCTTCAATCACAACACTTCAATCATTGTATGCTAAGGACTTTCAGACATTTCTAACATTGCAAATCTTCAATTTCAATGTGCAAAGAACATCTGAGAATGACTCCAAAATGAAAACCATTGTTCTATTTTAAGCTTCTTCTAATGTTTGCAAGTGGGTGTGCATTGTAACATGTCAACTTACCACAAAATATATCTTATGGCTTTTACCATAAACCATAAACATTAAGTCAATACTAGACTATGAGCTTACATTCCCTATCGTCGGAACTATAATGAAATGCTTGGCTGCCTGCCAGGTTTACTGTATTTCAACCTTGGCATGCTCTGGCTGAAAATTTCATAACTCAAAACAGGAGTCACCAAAACACATCTTGAAATTACAGTAAACTTAAATAAAATTTCCACACTATATAGATCAGAACTAAAAACATTCAATGCGTACAAAGAACTAAAGCCTTGCAACATGCATTTTAAAGTTGCAGTTCCACAGTAAAAGTTGAGATCAGTGCATGCGGTTTGCGTATTTCTCCCCTATTCTCCCCAGAGTTTAGGCTGTGTGTGATTGAAATCCAAGTGTGGATGGTTGTTGGTACAAGTACATGAACATAACACTACAGAAACTGATCTCTCTCTTCAAAGCAAAATAGGGCAAGTCGCTGAATTTGCTGGGAGGTCCCTTTTGTTTGTAAAGCAAGTCTAATTATATTAACTGAAGCTAAAACAGATAACTTGGCATAATTGAAGGATTTAGGGCTAACATTTTCAAACAGGCTATGAGTCTCCTCCAGAAATATCACTACTCAGCATCTAGCCTGCAGCAAATGTTCACTTCTTTCAACATGTTGTTACATGGGGAAAATGGATCACATTAAAAGGAAGAAGCTACATTTGCAACATTTCATTCAAGTTATCTAAGAATGTGAATGAACAGCTTTTAACGTGTAAAGTGTAATGATCATTGTTTTGACAGAATGCTTGCAACTTTGTGCAGTTACCTTTCAAAAGCAGTGACATAAAAGACCACTTAACCCTGTTTTGATACTAATAAATCCTGGTCAGAGTACAAGGAAATCGTCCCTGTGTCCCTTTTAATCATACAATTACTGCTGCAATCAGCCTTTGTCCCTCCTTGGCTTCGTCCTCTCCGAATGCTTCTGTCACCTTGCATTTCCTCTCTAATCCCCAACTGTTATGACACTAGGACTCCTACGGTCAAATGAGGAGGAGATTACACAAATTAATGCCATATTCTTGGAACTTAGAAGGTTTGAGGGTAACTTAATCAAAGTCTTCATGATTTTAAAGCAAACATAAAGGTAGATTGGGGAAAATTGTTTTCACTGGTGGGGGATCTTGTACTGTTTTATTCCCTTCACATTGAATTTGGGAGTCATGGACAAGTCCAGCATTATCTAGATTTCCTTCTCTGAAGAACATTAGTAAACCTGATGGTTTTTATCACAAGCAAACATTGTTTCATGGTCATTGTAGCGTAAGGGGTTAGGCCTGACTGTGTGATATACTGGAGAGACACAGTCTATATCATTCAAGAAAGTGATGCAAATATTACATGATTCTGCTCACTCTCTCTCCAGGGATTAAGCCACAGTAAGTTTTTTTTTTAACTTGACAGACTCTGTAAATATTCTCCAGCAGCCCCATGACTCCAAGAACATTACTGCAACTAGCTTCAATTCCAGATTTATTAATTTTTGCAATTGAATTCAAACTCTACCAACAGCCAAGGTGTAATTTGAACTCCTGTCCCTACAGTATTAACCTGCTCCTTTGCATTACTAATCTTGCGACATTACAGGTCATTCGGCTATAACGTGGGCGAATATATTTGGGCGGCACGGTGGCACAGTGGTTAGCACTGCTGCCTCGCAGCGCCAGAGACCCGGGTTCAATTCCCGCCTCAGGCGACTGACTGTGTGGAGTTTGCACGTTCTCCCCGTGTCTGCGTGGGTTTCCTCCGGGTGCTCCGGTTTCCTCCCACAGTCGAAAGATGTGCAGGTCAGGTGAATTGGCCATGCTAAATTGCCCGCAGTGTTAGGTAAGGGGTAAATGTAGGGGTATGAGTGGGTTACGCTTCGGCGGGTCGGTGTGGACTTGTTGGGCCGAAGGGCCTGTTTCCACACTGTAAAGTAATCTAATCTAAAAAAAACGTGCATTTCGGTTACATGAATTCGCTATTAACACAATTGATGAATTGGGGACACTGTTTCTAAAGCATGACGTTTCAAAGTATATATTGGTTATAACGCAACTTCTGCCCCTTGGTTTAAATGGTGCCATCATTACACAATTTTCTTATAACATGGGTTTGCACGAGAATGGAACTATCAAGTTATAGCAGAACTGACTGTAGCAAGATACCACCACGCGTGTTCCTTGGGGCTTCTGGAGGCAGTCCTAACACCAACTCATGGCTGCTGCCATGGAGGCGGGTTTCAGGTACCAGTGGTGTCTGCGTCTTGTGCAGATTCAGGGAGATGGTGGTAGAGGAGAGTTTGGGTCCAGTATGAGACCCAGCGACATCAGCAGCAGCTGCATCTGTGAGGTCAGTCCAAAGCCGACTCATGGCGATGGTGGAGTCATGTTTGGGCTGGTTCGGTACCCAGCAGCATCGCTGGCATCTGCATTGGCAGGGTCCAGTGAGGACTCATAGTGGCGAAGGCGATGGAGGTGAGATAGCGACTTTGGTTCTAGCGGCGGGTACAGTAAAGTGGACTTGTGCTTGGCCACCAGGCCACTGGGAGAAAGTAAGTACTGCAGATGCAGGAGACCAGAGTCAAAAAGTGTAGCACTGGAAAAGCACAGCTGGTCATGCAGCATCTCAGGAGCAGGAGAGTCGACGATTTGAGCATGAGCTCTTCATCAGGAATGTGCATCGCCACTGGCCGTGACAGAGCACTTGTCAAGAAAGACTGTAAAGGTGGACACTTTCTTTCTTTCTTCATTTTTCTGCCTTAATATTCAATGATTTGGTTTATTTTTCTGTGTTTTAAGATAGCGCCAGGAAGTGGCCACACTATACAACACTTCTCAGTGTATTTTGTAACAGGATACACCTGACAATAAATAAATCAAATAAACTTCTCCGGGATGTGGTGGGGGCAGATTCTAAACTTAGAAGTCAGATCTTTCAGGTGTGAAATGAGTGAAACACGGGGAAGTACTGAGGCTGGTAGCAATTTGTAAAGCTCTTTAACAAGTTATTATTGGCATCCAAAGATGCAAGGTGACTGTGGGCATGTAGAGTTGATGACCTTAGTCCTCCTGTTCTTGGGTTCCTCAGTTTTCCTTCTGCCTGTGGATAAGTTCTTAGTTTTTGGAAATTTGTATGCAACAGCTGCTGCCTAGAAACCACAAACAAAGACACTCAACTCCACAAGACCCAATTATTATTGGGTAAGTATATGCGTAAGCAGACATCACAGAGTCAGGCATAATGTGGTCAGAATGTAATGCAATTAGATCTATGGGAAGTCTTCAAACCACAGATGACAACGCGAAGGAGAAAGGAAGTGCAAAGATAACAATTGGTGACAGTAATTGTATCCATGGTATTACTGCTGTAACAATTCCCTGTGTGTTGCAACCAAATCTTTGCAAAATTTTGTGTACATTGGAAAGGTCTAACTCACCATGAATTAATCACAACAGACTGAATTTTCTTCCCAATGCAAACTCCATGAGGTTGCAGTCACAAGAATGCAATAAGTGTTTTAATTGATGTTCATTATAATTTAAGGCACTCAAAAGGAATTTATGATCTCATGCCACATTTTTACTGTGTCAGTGTAACAGAATAATCTTGAGGTAACAGGAATATTTAGAAGTTATTTTGTGGTCTCTCTCTTTCTGGATGTGATTCACAATGATACAAGTGAAGTTCCCCAAATGTAGAATCTGCAGTTTAACTCTTCGGGAGATGGGATATCACAAACTTAGAATTTGAGCAATGTATAGCAAAGACCATAAGGAGGCCACTTGGCGTCTCATGCAAGTGTTTGTTACTTGCAAAAGCTATCAAATTAGTTTCACTCCCCAGTTCAAGCAGGACAGAGTGGGAAGAGCAAGAAACAGGGCGGGATTACTGTGAAGCAAACCAGGAAGAGAGTGTGCAGATTGGTCAGGATTACCACAGTACAGACTAGGAAGAGAGTGTGCAGTTGGTCAGGATTACCACAGTACAGACTAGGAAGAGTGTGCAGTTTGGTCAGGATTACCATAGTACAGACTAGGAAGAGTGTGCAGTTTGGTCAGGATTACCACAGTACAGACTAGGAAAAGAGTGTGCAGTTTGATCAGGATTACCACAGTACAGACTTGGAAAAGAGTGTGCAGTTTGATCAGGATTACCACAGTACAGACTAGGAAAAGAGTGTGCAGTTTGGTCAAGATCAATGTGAAACAAATGGGAGGAGTGTGTAGCAGGTCAGGGTCAATAACATGAAAAAGAATACAATTAAACTGTGACATCCCAGGATGGTCTCCATTTAATTACTGTGACAATGGAAGAGCATTTTAGCTGGCGAGCCCTTGTTTTTGAAAGAAGGAAGATTTTTTATGTAATAGAGTTATTATTGAATAAAAGGAATAGAAGAGCTGTCCCGATCCGCTGGAGTGTACATCCTGTTCCAGGTGAGAAATCCAGGATATTTTCTGTGCCCTGGATAACTGTATGTGCAGGAAGCTAATGTTTCAGATTGTGAGAAGCAGCCAGTGTCACTGTGGCACAGCTACAAGATTGCGAGCATATTGGACATTCGGTTTATAGGAGCACTCCCCTGCAGCTTAACAATGTACATTGATAAGGACAGAATGAGTGAAGATGAGGCAGTCAAAAAGCAGGTACTGCAGATATCTCCTGAGTGCATTACATTCTCCAACCAATATTCAGTTCTGATTACGAATGTAAGTGGTGGCATCTGTGGAATGCAACCAGAGTTATGTGTAAGACACCACATCTGGATTAGCGTTACGGAGGGGTACAATAACTAGGAGAACACGAGTAATAGGCAATTTGAGAGTTAGTGCAACAGACAGCTCTTTCTGTGGTCACAGATGTGATTACAAGGTTGACTCCATGGAATCAAATGAAGGATATCAGTGAGTAGTAGCTGACCACTCCACGAGAAAGGCCAAACAGTCACCAATCATGGCCCATATTGGTTCAACCAACCTGGCTAAAAACAAAAAAAATTGATGTTTCCTGCAGTATGGATTTAGGGAGCAAATTAACAAGCAGTACCTGAAAAGTAGTAATCTCTGGATTGTGCCTAGTGAGGTTTGAAATCAGAGGATAAAGCAGATGGAAGTATGGCTGGAGAAATTGGTCAGGAGAAAAGCCTTTGGCTTCTTGGGGCATTGCTTTCTGTTCTTGGGAAGGTGGGATACACACAGACCAAACATGCTGCATCTAACCAGATTCAGTACTAATTTTCTTACAGGCTGATTTACGAGTGGTTTTTAGGAGAGTTTAAATTAGCTTGGCAAGAGTGAGGTAACCAGGAAGTAATATTAGAAAGGTGCCAATAATATTGGGAGAGACATATAGTACCACAGTAGGAAGCAATGAGGTACGAAGTGGCTTCAACATTGGATGGAAAGTTTAAATTAGGGCTTTGGCAAAAATGAGAATGCCATAGGTGTAGTGGTTAAAATTGGTGAGTGCACATGTGAATAACCACATGGAAATATGATGCTGTGGCACTACAGAGACTTGGCAGGAGTTGGGACTAAATACTCCAAGGCAAGGTGTTTGGGAAAGGGAAGGAAGAAAAGGGGATGAGTGACATTATTTCATGAGCAAAGATTGCAGTGCAGAATCTATTTGTAGTGATATAGTGTCATACAGCACAGAAACAGACCCTTTGGTCCAACTTGTCCATGCCAAACAAGTTTCCCAAACTAAACTCGTCCTACTTGCCCGTATTTGACCCAGACCCCTCGAAACCTTTCCTATTCATGTACCGATTCAAATGTCTTTTAAATGTTGTCACTGTACCTGCATCTACCACTTCCTCTGGCAGTTCATTTCACACATGAACCATCCTTTGTATGAAGAAGTTGCCCCTAAGGACCCTTTTAAGTCTTTCTCCTTTTAACTTAAAATTATGCCCTCTAGTTTTGAAATCCCACCCAAAGGAAAAGACCATTGATGTTCACCTTACCTATACTCCTCATGATTTTATAAACCTCAATAAGTTTACCCTTCAGCCTCCAGTGAAAAGTGTCCCATTAATGCCATTCTTGAATGGGATTTTCTATCTTTACCCAGTCTGGCCCACTTGTGACTCCAGATCCATAGTAATGTGACTGTGTTGTAAGTGCCCCTAAGGCATTTAGGAACCATCAAAAATGTTGGCCTAACAAACACGCAACCCGTGAACAAATAAAAACAAACAGACTTAGCCTGGGTAAAGTGGACTCAAAAATGAGCAAGAAAATCTATAACTTTGAGCTTTACTGAACGGTGGCTCAGTGGTTAGCACTGCTCCCTCAGAGCACCAGGGACCCGGATTCAATTCCAGCCTCGGGCGACTGTCTGTGTGGAGTTTGCACATTTTCCCGTGTCTGTGTAGGTTTCCTCCGGATGCTCCAGTTTCCTCCCACAGTGGATTCCCGTGCTAAATTGCCCTTAGTGTTCAGGGATGTGTAGGTTAGGTGAATTAGTCAGGGATAAATGAGGAGTAATAGGGAATAGTCTGGTTGGGTTACTCTTTGGAGGGTTGGTGTGGACTCATTGGGCCAAGTGGCCTGTTTCCACATTGCGGGGATTCTATGATTCCATACTTTTAAAGAAAAAAACAGTCAGGCGCAGCAAAGGAGGGGTTGTCAATGATGGGCTGCCTACATTTGATTACATTCCAGTTCCCCTGGAAAACTCCCAAGACCACTGCAGTATTACTGTGCAATTCCCGACCTTTCCATTCCTCTGCCACAGACTATCACCATTCCCTTTTGACCAGACTCTACAAACCAAAGACTCCAGACGCTGAAAATGTGTTGCTGGAAAAGCGCAGCAGGTCAGGCAGCATCCAGGGAACAGGAGAATCGACGTTTCGGGCATAAGCCCTTCTTCAGGAATGAAGGGCATAAGCTCTTCTTCATTCCTGAAGAAGGGCTTATGCCCGAAACGTCGATTCTCCTGTTCCCTGGATGCTGCCTGACCTGCTGCGCTTTTCCAGCAACACATTTTCAGCTCTGATCTCCAGCATCTGCAGTCCTCACTTTCTCCTCAAAGACTCCATACGACAAGACAACTATTCCACATACCAGCATAATGCAGCCACAAATGACAATAAGACATAGGGGCAGAAGCATTTCGCCCATCGAGTCTACTCTGTTACTCCATGAGATCATGGTGGGTCTGGTAATCTTCAACTTCACACTCATCATTTTCCTGAAACCCTTACTAATTAAAAATCCATCTTAGCCTTGAACAGCCTAACCTCGGCAGCCCTTTGGAGTAAGGAATTCCACAAATTTTCTTCCTTCGGAGGGAAATAAAATGCTCATTTGTCTTAACCCAGTGACTCTCACTCAGTTATGATGTCATTTGGTTGTAAACTCTCCCACAAAGAGAAAGAACATCATCCTTGTCAAGTCCCCTAATAATATGCTTCAATTAGGTGTCCTCTCATTCTTCTGACCTGCCAATAGCCCAGACAGAATCCAACTGCTGATCCTTGTGACTACGCTCGGTTAGGACAGTTGGCTGGCTTGTGATGCGGAGTGACTCCGACTACAAGGGATCAATTCTGGCCTCCTCAAACATGCCGTTCCCCAAGGCATGGTGACTCTCAGGTTAAACTCACCACCAGTCATCTCGCTCTCTGTTATTAGAGAGCAGCCCCATGGTGCTCTGGGGACTTTGGAGACTACTCACTTTGTGTCTGCCCTATAGATGCCTTTAGCCATCATTGTGCTCTTGTGCAGAGCTTTCCCAGCGACTACCGCATGGCTGGAGAAGGGCTGCAGATGCTGAAGATTAGAGTCGAGAGTGTGGTGAGGCAACAGCTGAGGAGCAGGAGAGTCAACATTTCAGGCAAAAGCCTTTCATTAGGAGAAGGACTGTAGACTTTCAGTGGGGAAGCTGACAGAGAGCCCAGCAGCATCCCCTGGGAGTAGTTCTGGGCCTGACCAGTTTAGGCCTGTACTCTCTGGCACTTAAGACAATGATCTAATTGAGGTATCTAAAACGCAAAAGGGCTTTGACAAAGTAGACAGAAAGAATGTTTCCTCATGTGGAGCAATCTGGAACATGAGGTCATAGTTTTAAGATAAGGGGTAACAGACTTAGAGCAGAGAGGAGGAGAAATTACCTCTCTCAAAAGGATCATGAATCCGTGGAATTCATTACCACAGAATGTGGTGGATGCTGGGATATTGTGTAAATTTAAGTATATAGACACATCTTTAATTAATAACGGGTTGAATGGTTGTAGAGAAGTGGTGTTGAGATTGAAATGAGATCAGCTGTGATTGTATTAAATGGCAGACCAAGCCTGAGGAGCTAAATGGCCAATTCCTCTTGTTCTTATGTTCTTACATTCAATAAAAAATTTTGTTAGTCATTCCCATAAAGCCAAGTACCATCTCTTCAAAACAAGGTGTGAAGCAGCCATGCCTCTCCCCCCATCCCTTTATTACTGAAACCCTTCAGTTCTGTGCCAACTGGTCCTACAAGAGAGAGGGAAGGAGGTCAGTGTGCTTCAATGTGGTTGGGTGAAGTACCTTCTCCAGCCATGCTGTAGTCGCTGGGATAACTCTGCACTCGAGCACAATGATGGCTAAAGGCACCTACAGGGCAGGCATAAAGTGAGTAGTCTCCAGAGTCCCCAGAGCATCTTGGGGCTGCACTCTAATAACAGATAGCGAGAGATTACATACAAGAAGTATGTGCAAGCAACCAAATGTGGGTGTGAGCCTTGCAGCATTGGTAATTGTGTGAGGTTGAGACGGAGCATATGAATGATCAGTATGCATCCCGATTGCTAGAAATAGTAGACAGGTGAATCACTGAGGTGCACTGAGCAGTCTGTAAAGTCAGAGGTGCATTTGGTAAGAGGTGAAACTTGAAGTTGCAATTTTTGAACTTGACCATTGAACCTTTTCTGATCCATATCTTCAGGGCCAGACTGTTGGCTGCTGATCTGTTCAGCTGTTTTCTCCCAATGTCCGTAGACATTCCTTTGGTCCCCTGCAGAAAGATTAAGTTCAGTTTAGGAGAACCTGGGAGTCCTCTCTCTGGTCCACGATCCAGCGTCTTCCTGAGTAATGAATGATTGCACTCAGATCTAGACTCTGCAGACAAGAAAACATCTTCTGCTAGTTGGAAACGTGCCTGGCAAAAAGGAAGACAGCCGTGATTGTTGAGGACAATCATCTCAGCCAGACGATATCACTGCAGGAGTACATCAGGGTAGCAGTCTAGGCGCCACCATCTTCAGCTGCTTCAATCATAAAGACAGAGGTGAGATTTGCCCAATGTTCAGCACCACTCATGACTTCTCAGAAAGTGAAGCAGTCCATGTCCAAATGCAGCAAGACTTGGACAATAGCCAGGCTTGGGTTATAATGTGGTAAGCAATATTCACATTACACACGTCCATGCAATCTCCAACATGACAGAGTCCAACATGAATTAACACAGCTCCAACAACGCTCAAAAATCACAGCAACATTCAGGACAAAGTGGCATGTTTGATTGGCACCTCAACCATCACCTTCAAGAGTTAATCCCTCCATTACAGACACACAACAGTGTGTACCATCTACAAGGTGCAGAGCAGCAACTCACTCAGGCCCCTTTGACATCACTTTCAAAACCTGAGACCTCTACCACTAGAAGGACCAAGCCTGCAGAGACACAGTAACACCACAAGCTGTAAGCTCCCCCCTTCCCTGGCCACATATCAATCTATTTGGACCTACATTGCCGTTCCTTCACATTCACTGGGTCAAACTTCGAGCACTTATGCCCTAACAGCACTGTGGCTGTCCCCAAACCACAAGGAATGCAGTGGGTCAAAAAGATAGCTCACTCCCACCATCTCCAGGACAATTCAGGATAAGCAATAAATGCTGGTCCAGCCAGTGATGCCCACAACCTGTGAATGAACGCACAAGTTCTTTTCTTCTCAGCCACTTTCAACTGCTGCTAAATGCACTTCCCCTTTCAGAGGTGCAGCTGACCTTAAGTCATACATTGGTTTTATTTGATGCGAGCCTCACAATGCTAGTCATCTTGATGGCCAGTCAGCAGTGGGTTTAACATTGGACAGCACACTGTAATCAGAAATCAAAAACAGAGGCAGCTTGCACTACTACCGTCAGGCATGAGGTAACTGCATATCATAATCCCAGCAATTACTAATGGGTCACATCCAACTTTTAATTGCTATTATTCAATATGTTCCAGGCCTATGATCCCAGGATCTGCGCACTGTATAAAAGTTTATCTGGTGAGGATGAGGTGTCCCTTTTTCAAGGACAGATTCTGAGTGCATTCTCCAAGTATCCACACCGTGTCCTTGTTGATGCACAGGATCTTCTGTAAAGTAGGTGAAGATTCGCCTCCAAGCAAGGTTTTGTAGAACGTTAAGTAGTAGTTTGGAACCTTATACTCTAATTGTAATAAGAAGGCCATCAGTGTCATCTTGTTGTATGATGTGACATGTGGGGACCAACTGCTGGTGACTTGTGGTTGGGGAAGAGTGCTGCTAATCTTCTTTCCATGCTAGATCAGGGGATCTCCCATCATCTCTGGTGGGAGTCAGCCCTCAAACATGCCTAATATGTAGAATAGATAAGAGAAACTGTCTACAGATCACATTACCTCCTTGACACATTAACCATTATGAACAAGAGATAGGAGGGACCCATGTGTCTCCATCAGAAGACCATGTCAGACTGCTATCTGCCCAAACTGCTTCTGCCCCCTTTGCTTCCTGATGTTCCACCCAATAACTGCATTATATTTCAGAGTGACCAGAGCTTCGGCTTCAGGCACAGATTGACCCTTTCACATCCATTACCATGTACAACACCTGATGAAGGGCTTATGCCTGAAACGTCGATTCTCCTGCTCCTTGGATGCTGCCTGACATGCTGTGGTTTTCCAGCACCACACTCTCAACCCTGTACATAGCCTGTCATAGCTCGGCTCCACTTATATATTGTTGTCTTCAGTTGAGCTCTCATGACGTGAATGTACCAGACATTCTATGGATTGTCGAAATCATACCATCTGGAATAAGATGTTCTGATTACTAATCAGTCCCACTTCCCAAAAAGAAAAATTGAATCACTGAATGTTGCACCAGGACATTTCATTCCGTCCATAGTCTCTATTTATTCTTTGCAATTTTTTGGACGTCATGCTCATCGTAAGCCCTCTTTCTCTGTCTCATATTATCCACCCAAAAGGGTCCTTGAGTTTTAAATGCCCTCCTTTTCCACAGCGATGGCATGTGTCTACTCTAAATCCGAACCAATTCCTCTTCCTCGCAACCTTCGCCTTTCCAGTCTAAGATACAATGATAAGTTCAGTGCTGCCAAATGAACAAAAACCAGTAACCCAAGCATGCACTTCCTCACTTGTGCAACAAACTCTGGTTAATGCACGAAAAGAATGTTTCTGTAACATTTACGAGTGCATTGAAAAATTATCTTGTCAGATTTCTTTCCCAACCAACAGGCCACATGAAACTTTGCACCTACTTGTTTCAGCTGTGACCACTGGAAACCAACAAGGAACCTCTTGTTTCCTGTTCATGTGACATCAAAACAACAAAAAAAATCCATGCCAGGAAATGCTAAAGCCGGAGAACGGTTCAATTTAATGGCATCAAACAAATGATTGTGTCTGGATGAATGGTTTGAGCCAAAACAGATCAGTGCCATTACCTGCTGCCAAATCAGCTGATTTGCAGGGATGTTCTACCCAGCCGATGAGCTCCATGCTGAAGTTGCATGAAAGAAATCGACTGAAGTTCTCAGAGAAGGTGACTAAAGAAACTTGAAGCAGGTGGCACTTGAACCTAGGCCTCCTGGCTCAGATACTACTACTACTGTGCCATAAGAGCCCCTAAGGAGAGCTGATGACCTAGACCAGATTTGCTAAACAACCTTGGGGCACCATGATGACTCAGTGGTTAGTATTGCCACCTCACAGCACCAAGGACCTGGGTTCGATTCCACTTCGGATGACTATCTGTGGGTTTGCACGTTCTCCCTGTGTCTGCACATTTTCCTGAGTTTTGTTCCATAGTCTAAAGATGTGCATGTTAAGTGGATTGACTATGCTAAATTGCCCATTTTGTCCAGAGATGTACAGGCTTGGTGGGTAGAATTAGGAAATGCAGGGTTAAAGGGTAGGGGGTTGAATGTTAGTGGGATGCCTTTCAGCGGTTGGTGTTGACTTGATGGGCTGAATGGCCTGCTTCCACACTGTAGGGACTATTTGATTGTGTGAACCTGTTCAAAGATGTTATGACACACCTTTGGATGAGATTGGACTTGAACTTGGGCTTGGGCTTCCTCCAATGTACTAGATGAGCCCCAGACGGGGACTGAAGCTATTGCTGTCAAGATGTTGTTGATTGTGTAAAAGATGGCTACATGAATACAGATGGGGCAGACTCATTGCATCATTAATTGGGGACGACAATGCTGAGGATTGTCGAGTTAAGAGCATTATGTTTGTAATATTTCCCCGTTGTTAATATATCTAAAACCTGAGTAACAACTGATTTTTGGACTCCCTCCTTCAACAACACCTGGTGCCTGGTCAAACAATGTTTCAAACTAGAATCTAACGATTCTGCTGGATATAGTTTTTCAAAAGGAAATGGGAACTTGCACGTCCTACATCAACAACTGCAGGGATTCTAATTCTAAAATTCCATCTCTAAAACTAAATCCTGGTGCACGGGGTTAATTGGGGATATTTAAAGTGGGCATGTATTCTCAAAGAAGAACAAAAAGCAAAGAAATTTCTAGCACAGGAACAGGCCTTCGGCCCTCCAAGCCTGTGCTGATCCAAATCCTCTATCTAAACCTGATGCCTATTTTCTGAGGATCTGTATCCCTCTGCTCCCTGCCCATTCATGTATCTGTCTCGAGACATCATAAATAAGGCTATCGTGCCCACCTATACCACCTTTGCTGGCAACGTGTTCCAGGCACCCACCACCCTCTGCATAAAGAACTTTCCACACACATCTCCCTTAAACTTTTCCCCTCTCACCTTGAATTCATGACCCCTAGTAATTGAATGTCTTGATGCCTTTAGAGGGTGATGGTCACCAATGGAGGATACAATGTTTTACTTTCAGCTCCAACTCCATTTTGATTTCGCCTTTTCACTTTCTCTCTACTTGCCCTTCACATTTGACACTTTGTATTGTCCATAATGGGCTTGACATCTAAATAGTGAATTGGCTACACAGGTGATTTTACTGGCAGTGAATAGTAGTTAATAAAAAAAAATGCAAAAGAAAATCATGGCAATTTTGGTGGTGGGAAGGTTGCTTAGATATGTGTGATGATACTTCAGAGTAGATAAAGGAAAAAATAAGGGCATAAAGTTTCTGTTTTCCTAGGTTTCAAGCTCAAAGAACAAGGTCCAAGTTGAATTTTGGCAAATAAAATGTTAATGGTGGGGTATGGAAGGTGGTGGTGTGGAAATTGGGCTTTGGTTTTCAAGTGCACAGACCTGCATTCTCCATGGGAGTCAGTCTCAATGTACGCGTATGTCTTTAACAAGTGCCATCAGGATCTGTGTTAATTTAGCATGCTACACTCGACTTGAACTTGAAGAACATCAAAGTGGTTGGTCTGTTCCAGCAGTCTTACACGGGTCTTTGCACCAAACTGAGCAGATGCCAAATATGTAGCTAATGCCAAGACCTTAAGGCACTGTACTGGAAATGGGATATTGGAAGACATGCTCTTACTTTTTAAGATGTTTCAAGCCTATAAATGCTGACACTCAGAAAGACATAGAATCCCTACAGTGTGGAAGCATGCCATTCGGCCCATCAAGTCCACACTGACCCTCTGAAGAGCATCCCATCCAGGACCACCCCCTGCCCTATCCCTTTAATGCTGCATTTCTCATGACTAACCCACCAAGCCTGCATCATCCCAGACACTATTGGCAATTTCCCATGGCCAACCCACCTAACCTGCACATCTTTGGACTGTGGGACGAAACCCACACAGACACAGGGAGAGTGTGCTAATTACACCCAGTCAGAGAGTCCCTGAGGGTGGGATCAAAACTGGGTCCCTGTTGCTTTGTGGCAGCAGTGCTAACTACTGAGTCATCGTGCTGCCCTCCACTGAGCCACCCTGTATACATAGTTATACTCATGCAGAGAATATATAAATGTAGCATTCTGATAGTGAATAATTGGGGAAAAAAACACTACTTACTTTAATCGCAAGGTGATTAGAGTATAAGAATAAAAAACAGCCTTGTTATAATTGTATAGTAGTTTGGTGAGACTACACACTGGAGTCCTTTATGCATTTCTGGTCTCCATACTAAAGGAACTACACACTTGCTTTGGACATGGAACTGCAGAGGTTCACTAGATTGATCCTTACGATGCGAAGGCTATCCTATACTGAGAGGCTGAGTAAATCAGGTTAATTTTCTTGGATGTGCAGAAGGAGGACAGACAATCTCATTAATACATATCAGTTTCTGAAAGGGCATATTACTGAGACATTGCTTCCCCTGGTCACCAAATCCAGAGCAACGAAGCACTGTTTAAGGATTTGGGGAAGATTATTTAGGACTGAGATTAGGAGAACCAACTTCCCTCAATGAGTTACAAATCCTTGCAATTTTCTACAGGCAGTTGAGAATGTGCCATCATTGAATACATTTAAAGCTAAGATGGACAGAGGTTTACTCTCTTAGGGAACCAAGGAACATAGCAAGGAAGCTAGAACTGAAGCCCAAAATAAACCATGGTCATATTGAGTGGCAGAGCTGACTCAATGGGCCAAGCAGATTTCTCCTGTTCGCTTTTCCTAATGATCTGTTCATGGAGATCCATGGTCTATTGATAACTATGACTTAGTTGGAGGTTAGATTCGACAGTTATTGTTGATGCTTTGTTGTATTTACTCATGTAAGCACTCCTAAATGGGAGCGGTGTGAGGCTATTTTGTGAAAAATGGAAAAAGAAAATGAGAGATGGACCATCCAACAATGTAATGCAACAATTTAGTGGATCCTTGTCTCCCAAGGTGGTCATCTGTTGCACCTGTGAGACCGCTCAAGTTCATGACTTATCTTTAAGTGATCTCACTGATGGAATTTGGAATTGTCACTCAAGTGGCTGTGACATTTTCTCCCCCAGAATCTGCAAACCATCCTAAGTCAAGACATTGTTCAAACACAATCATTTTTCCTTATCCTTAGTGCAGAAACAGAAAGGGAAAGAAAATGTCAAAATCCAGGGAGTAGAGTAATTCAAAATGCTTGACGTATATTTTCACACAAATCTGATAACAAATCTTTAACTCAATTCAGGGCAACTCTTTTTTTTATTATATTCAATCAAGCTTGTTAATTCTGAAAAATACCAAAGAGGTTCTGTTATTTCACTGAAGGTGACCCAATAAATGCAATTTCTTTGGCTGAGCTTGAAGTGGTCTATATGGAAGAGTTCGCTTTCCTGCACGAATTTGGCTGACAGTTATGGGTTTTGCAATGTAAAGAAACTGAAGTCTATTCAGCCAAGTTACTTTCTTTTTCTGCAACAATGCAGGAAATTCTTCCAAAGTTCAGCTGCAAAGTGTTCCAATTTTTTACCAGTACTGGGGAAAATAAGAGTAGTGAAGTCACCAATGTCTGGCTTGAAGTGGCTCGTTCTCATTCCAGGGAATCTCATAGGGTGGGCTTTCCAATAAGTGATAAAACACATAATTTGTCTGAAAAGCAGCTGACTATTAGCTAGTATGAAACTCAAACATACTTTGATGCAACTAGCAATTAAATGCACCAATAATACTATATTTTACAAAGTAAACTTAAGGAAGAGACCAAGGACCTAGGGATCTAATTATTAGTATGTGAAAGGAAACAGTAATCTAAGCAAAGATTTGAATAAAAAGTCATTGAATTTTATCGTGATCGCAACATTTAGATTATGAAGGAGGCCTTTAAGGAAAACAAAGCTCTTGAATATATACTGTAAGGCCTGAGACTTAACTGTTTGTAACTTTATATATCTGTTAGCAGAAATGATCAATACATAAACAAGTTTACATCTAGTTATAAGTATCTAAAATATAAAGCAATTCAAAATCTAACAACTAGTGTACAGTTGATTTTGTTTTATTTGTAAAAGTGCAATTTCCAATTCAGATTGGTAAAATGCAGACACCACTGAGGCTTCATGCGATTTCAAAAAGATAAATTTGTAGTTAGCTAAAACAAAATGATTATAGTGCACAGAATAGACAGATAAATCCTGATTGATATAATGGAATAGCTTTGGAATTCCCTCTTGAACATCTCTGTTGCCCTTAGTTTTTCTTCTTTCATGGGATATGGGTGTTGTTGGCAATGCCAGCAATTGTTGTCCATCTGTAATTACCCTTGAACTGTGTAACTTACGAGATCATGTCAAAAGGCAGTTAATCATCAACTGCTTTACAGTGGGTCTAGAGGCATGTGGACGCTAGATCAAAATATTATTGCAGATTTCCTTTGCAAAAGAACCACTGCCCTTTACAACAACTGATATTGGTTACATGGCCACCAACAATATTAGCTTTTCATTCCTTTATATTTAGTCTTTGACCAACTACTTTCTCTCTCTCTCAGCAGTGTCAATTTTTGTCATTGTTTGATTCTGTTCCATTGGAGCAGCTAGAGATGTTGAATGTAAAGTATGCTGTAAAATGTAAAATGCATTGTTGTTATTTGTTATATATTTTGAATTGCCTGAACTGGTCAGAAAAATTCATCACTTGCTCATCTCTCAGCAGCTCATGATATAGAACGGATGGACCAACTATGGTTTTAAAAGTAGCAGATAATATCAGAGGTGACTGTTGCAAATGAATTTGCTGTGCTGCAAACTTTTGGGACATGATTTCAACTTCTTTGAAGCCACCACCACCAAGTATCCAGGCTGAAACTGTTGAACAGATGGAAATCATCTTGACCCTTATGATAGATGCAATTGGGGTGAGTTACCAGCATTACGAATGCATATGGGAACATGGTTTACTTTTAAAAAAGGGCAACAAATATCTTTCATACAATCCCTACAGTGTGGATACAGGCCATTCAGCCCATCGGTGCACACTGACCATCTGAAGAGCACCCTACACAGACCACTCCCTATCCATGTAACCCTGCACTTCTCCCGGCCAACCCACCTGAGCCTGCACATGCCTGGACCCTACATAGAACATAGAACATTACAGCGCAGTACAGGCCCTTCGGCCCTCAATGTTGCGCCGACCTGTCATACCAATCTGAAGCCCATCTAACCTACACTATTCCATGTACGTCCAAATGCTTGTCCAATGACGACTTAAATGCACTTAAAGTTGGCGAATCTACTGCCATTGCAGGCAAAGCATTCCATACCCCTACTACTCTCTGAGTAAAAAAACTACCTCTGACATCTGTCCTATATCTATCACCCCTCAATTTAAAGCTATGCCCTCTCGTGCTTGTCATCACCATACTTGGAAAAATGCTTTCCCTATCTACCCTATCTAACCCTCTGATTATCTTATATGTCTCTATTAAGTCCACCTCTCAACCTTCTTCTCTCCAACGAAAACAGCCTCAAGTCGCTCAGCCTTTCCTCGTAAAACCTTCCCTCCATACCAAGCAACATCCCAGTAAATCTCCTCTGCACCCTTTCCAAAGCTTCCACATCCTTCTTATAATGCGGTGACCAGAACTGTACACAATACTCCAAGTGCAGCCGCACCAGAGTTTTGTACAGCTGCAGCATAACCTCATAGTTCCGGAACTCGATCCCTCTATTAATAAAAGCTAAAACACTGTATGCCTTCTTAACAACCCTGACAACCTGGGTGACAACTTTCAAGGATCTGTGCACATGGACACCGAGATCTCTCTGCTCATCTACACTACCAAGAATCTTACCATTAGCCCAGTACTTGCATTCCAATTACTCCGTCCAAAGTGAATCACCTCACACTTGTTCGCATTAAACTCCATTTGCCACCTCTCAGCCCAGCTCTGCAGCTTATCTATGTCTCTCTGTAACTTACAACATCCTTCGTCACTATCCACAACTCCACCGACCTTAGTGTCATCTGCAAATTTACTAAACTACCCTTCTACGCCCTCATCCAGGTCGTTTATAAAAATGACGAACAGCAGTGGACCCAACACTGGCTCTTGCGGTACATCACTGGTAACTAGACTCCAGGATGAACATTTCCCATCAACCACCACCCTCTGTCTTCTTTCAGCAAGCCAATTACTGATCCAAACTGCTATATCTCCCACAATCCCATTCCTCCGCATTTTGTAAATAGCCTACTGTGGGGAACCTTATGGAATGCCTTACTGAAATCCATATACATCACATCAACCGGTTTACTCTCATCTACCTGTTCGATCATCTTCTCAAAGAACTCAATAAGGTTTGTGAGGCACGACCTACCCTTCACAAAACTGCTGACTATCCCTAATCAAATTATTCTTTTCTAGATGATTATAAATCCTATTTCTTATAACCTTTTCAACACTTTGCCAACAACTGAAGTAAGGCTCACTGGTCTATAATTACCTGGGTTGTCTCTACTTCCCTTCTTGAAAAGGGGAACCACATTTGCTATCCTCCAGTTTTCTGGCACTATTCCTGTAGACAATGACGATTTAAAGATCAATACCAAAGGCTCGGCAATCTCCTCTCTGGCTAGGATAAATCCCGTCCGGCCCAGGGGACTTGTCTATTTTCACACTATTTTCCCACCTAATCTAGTAGCCTGTATCTCAGTATTCTCCTCGACAAAATTGTCATTTTTTAGAGTAATACTGTCGAAAAATTTTCATTTAGTGCTTCCCCTATCTCCTCTGACTCCACACACAACTTCTCACTACTATCTTTGATTGGCCCTAATCTTACTCTCGTCATTCTTTTTTTATTCCTTAAATACCTATAGAAAGCCTTAGGGTTTATCCTGATCCTATCCGCCAACAACTTCTCATGTCTCCTCCTGGCTCTTCTGAGCTCTCTCTTTAGGTCTTTCCTGGCTACCTTGTAACCCTCAAGCACACTAACTGAGCCTTCACATCTCATCCTAATATAAGCCTTCTTCTTCCTCTTGACCAGAGATTCCACTTCCTTCGTAAACGACGGCTCCCGCGCTCTACAGCTTCCTCCCTGCCTGACAGGTACATACTTATCTAGGATACTCAGGAGCATTTCCTTGAATAAGCTCCACATTTCTAATGTGCCCATCGCCTGCAGTTTCCTTCCCCATCCTATGCTTCCTAAATCTTGCCTAATCGCATTGTAATTGCCTTTCCCCCAGATGTAACTCTGCCCAGTGGTATACACCTATCCCCTTCTATCACTAAAGTAAACATAACAGAATTGTGATCGCTATCAACAAAGTGCTCACCTACTTCCAAGTCTAACACCTGGCCGGGCTCATTACCCAGCACCAAATCTAATGTGGCTTCGCCCCTTGTTGGCCTGTCTATATACCGTGTCAGGAAGCCCTCCTGCACACTCTGTACAAAAACTGACCCATCTTTAGTACTCGTACTATAATGTTCCCAGTCAATATATGAAAAGTTGAAGTCCCCGATGACAACTACGCTGTCTCTCTCACTCCTATCGAGAATCATCTTTGCTATCCTTTCCTCTACTTCTCTGGAACTATTCGGAGGCCTCTCCTTTCCTGTTTCTAACCTCAGCCCATATTTCCTCAGTTGACGAGTCCCCAAACATCCCTTCTGCAACTGCAATACTGTCCTTGACCAACAATGCCACACCTAACCTGAACATGTTTGAACTGTGGGAGGAAACTGGAGGAAACCCACGCAGAGAGGGGGAGAATGTGTAAACTTCACACAGACAGTCACCTGAAGCTGGAATTGAACAGAGTCTCTGGTGCTGTGAGGCAGCAGTGCTAACCACAGAGGCACTATGTCACCCCAAAAAATGCTTTAAAAATCGTAAAATAAAAAATAATGATTATTCTCAATATGATTGACTGGTATAACATTTTGACACTGGACTGCAACATGTTAAAACACTCATCACGCTTTTGTCCAATATAAGACCAAGCTTGGGTGACATGGGCAAGTTGAGCTGAAGGGCTTGTTTTCATGCTGTAGTTCTCTACGACTCTAAGAACTCTATAACAATTTCATAGAATCCCTACAGCGTGAAAATAGGCCTTTCAGCCCTACAGGTCCACATCGACCCCCCCCAAAGAGTATCCCATCCAAACACATTCCCTATTACACTACATCTACCCTTAACCTACACATCCCTGAACACTATGAGCAATTTAGCATGGCCAATTCAACTAATCTGCACATTTTTGGACTATGGGAGGAAACTGGAGCACCCAAAGGAAACTCACACAGACACAAGGAGAATGTGCAAACTCCACACAGATTTGATTTATTACACTCTATCAGTTTGATAAATCAATGTATTTAGTGCAGTAAATTTATACACATTATGTCCATCTCTTTAACACAAAGGCAAAATTTCGACCCACTAAGAGTCAGGATTATGAGTGATGTTTAGGAAATGCAGCTGAAGCTACAACCAGATCTGTCATTAAATTGTTGATGGGTGGAACAGGATTGAAGGGCCAAATGGCCTATTCCTTCTCCTAGAGCTTACGTTTGCGTACACAAACATGTCTGGATCTAATACATGTCAGCTGCCAGTAAGGTATATTGGACGACAAACTACAATCTGACACAACACACTACCATGTAGGAAAGCACTAACATATTCATTAAAGATCATATTCAGGAGACAACTTGAAAACTAACACTATGCACAATTTGAAGAATATATATTTTACCACCTGCAGTTAAATGGCACACATTGGGAAATCAGAGGCAGAACTCTGCTACACTCTATGGCCTGGTTCCATTGGAAGGGAAGTACTGTATAAACATGCACAAGTACTGACAATCAAGATCCCACTCTGCTCCCGGCTCTGTTTGCTCATGCAATGCTGGATATAAGATCTTTTTATTGCATTTAGAGACAGGTGGAAGGGTTCCTTAACGTGCTGGTGCCATGAAGAAAAACAATGGGCAAGTGGAGAAAGGAAACCTTCTTGGAGACAAGTTCTTAAATTTTAGATGGCTCACTCATCACTGAATTAGTACCTTACAGACAGATATGATTCCACTGTGGAAACAGGTGATCCTATCCCCCGTGTGTAAATGATCCTCGATATTAACAATATCACCAAGGACAGCAAGGGTGGCAGAAATGCCAACCTCCTTCTGCAACAGTATGATGCTTAGATTCAACCCAACCACTTAACATAGAAAATAGGATCAGAATTCGGCCATTTGGCCCTAAAAGCCTGCTCCACCATTCAATATGTGCATGGCTGATCATCCTACTCAGTACTTTGTTCCTGCTTCAGCCCCATACCCTTTGATTCCTTTAGCCCTAAGAACTATATCTAACTCCTTCTTGACTCAACTGCTTTCTGTGGTAGACGATTCCACAGGCTCATCACTGCCTGGAGAAATTCCTCCCCATCTCAGTCCTAAATGGCCTACCCATCTATAGTACTAAGATTGCGACTCCCTGGTTCTGGATTTTCCAGTCATTGGGAACACCCTGCATTAACCCCTCTAGTCCTGTTCGAATTTTATAGGTTTCTGCAAGATTCCTCCCTCATTTTTCCAAACTCCAGTGAAAATTGCCCGAAACATTCCAGTCTCTCTTCACATGCCAGTCCTGCCATCCCAGGACTAACTGTAACCTAAATCGTAAACGATGACCAATTTATTAGTAGCCAGTGCCAGTTTGACAGATTTGCAGGACAAGGCTGATGCTCATTGCGCAAGCCCACCCCCACCAACACCAACACACACATACACACACACACCTCCTTTCCTCACATCAATCTGACAGTCTTGTCAATTCTCCAGAAATTAAAATGCCAGCCAACCCCAGGCATACTAAAATAAATAGTGCTGCGGAGGAAGGGTTAAAAGCAGTAATAGGGTGGAAGGGTTAAAAAGCTACTGATCCAGCATGGAGATTGGAGGAGAGAAGCAATACCACGCAACCTCCAAAAATACGTCCAACCAGAACTGGCGACCTGACAATTGGATTCAGACGCAAAAGCCAGAAATGGAAGAACTATGTGATGTCTCATTGTGCCAAATCTACACTCAAATCTGATAGAACCATTAACAACTTCAACAATATCAGATAGATAGTTAGGATTTATGAATGTGCAAATTTTATCAATGTCTGAAATTAATAATCCACCTTAACTTAATTAAATGCAACTTCTCAGCACATTGTTTGTAAAAAAAAATCCAACCTTATAGACTTGACCATAGGTGCCATTGCCAACCACTTCGACCAACTCAAATATCCCTGCAGGGTCCTGCGGAAAGGAAATTACATGTAAAACTAATGTTAAAAATGACCTTTGTTAACAAGCATGGAACAAGTTTCCCAATCCCAGCTCATCAAAAGTTCTCTATCTCCACCTTCCCATTCAAATGGAAAAGGGAGTGAGCTCTCTGATAGCTCCCTCAATGTTGAGAATTGTCTCCTGCAGGGTCACTCCTCAGCTACACCTATTCCCATACCCTGCAAACAAACCTCACCTGGACTGTCATGTGCTGGCTTGAGGAGGCAGCCAGTTAACAATGAGAAGCGACGAGGTACAATAATCCGGACAAGTTAACTCCTCTTGACTATGAGAGAGCACACTTCAAAGAGAGTGAGACCAAACGGACCGTCTCCTTGCAGTGTCAATCAGCCCCATTCATCAGGGAATATTAAATCCGATATCGCTACTCCTATTTTGTCATCCACAGAACCCACTTACATTTTCCAGAAACAGATTCTTTTTCAAAAAAAAGAGACGAACTCCAGGCTGCAAAATCAAAGTTAACCATCCAACTGTGTGAACTATTCAGTTAAAATCAACTCACCCGCAAAGAGGAAAGATGAATGTTATCGAGACTTCTCGCTGGAAAGTCCTTAGCCATTGTTGGGTCACTTTTAAACAATTAAAAAGGTTCCTTGAAAAACGACCAGAAAACTTTCCTTCCCTCCCCCGCCCCCTCCCCTGCACCTCTGTTAAACGCTGCAGGGTCACATCAGTGCTGTCAGTTCCCAATGTCTCGCCTCCTTCTCGTTTCTGGCCAGCTGCAGACTCACTAACAAACACAGGAAGCATCGACAATCCACCAAGCAACTACAACCCGGAAAACACTGTCAGAGGAAATGAACGGGGCTGAAGAAATCTTAACAGGAACACAAGAAAACACACACTCAGAACATTCATGACATCTTCCGAGAGAGAGAGAGAGAAGATCTGAAGGAACTGACGCAAGGAAATGCAACAGCCCCTTGTACCGAACTCAACAAGTCATGTGTGTCAGGGCAGGTGTAATTTGTCAGGTTAAGTTCCACCTATCTTACTGTCTCTCCCTCTCTCACACAATCTCTCGGTTGGTGAACTGAAGTACTGACTGTACCTGAATGGGGTGGTTTAAACCGATTTCAAAAAATGACAAGCCGAACTAGAAGATCAAAATAACAGAAAAACCCAATAAGAGGGTGCCCACTGCCCCCTCTCCAGCTTTTAATATGATCCTGGTTGTTCCTTCCATGCATTGACTCTGTCTATATTTCCCATTGCCTCCAGAAAGCAGCCAACATAACGAAAGACCCCTCCCACCCTGGTTATATTCTCCTAAACCATCTTCCACTGGGCAAAAGATGTAAAAGGTTGAAAAAATGTACCAACAGACTTAAAAACAGCTTCTTCCCCGCTGTTATCAGACTTTTGAATGGACCTCTCATATATTAGAGTTGATCTTTCTCAGCACCTTCTCTGTAGCTGCGACATTATTTTTTGCATTCTCTTCTATGAGGAGAAATTGAGGACTGCAGATGCTGGAGATCAGAGTCGATAGTGTGGTGCTGGAAAAGCACAGCAGGTCAGGCAGCATCCGAGGAGCAGGAGAATCGACATTTCAGGCATTAGCCCTTCATCAGGGTGGCGTTGATTCTCCTGCCCCTCAGATGCTACCTGACCTGCTGTGCTTTTCCAGCACCACACTCTCGATTCTGTTCTATGACCCTGATGTACTTATGTAAGGTATGATTTGCCAAGATAGCCCACAAAACAATGTTTTTCACTGTATGTCGGTACATGGGATAATAATCAAATTAAATCTGACATTCACCCCACTAACCTGATTCCCAATGTCCCAAGACTCCAAAAACTTTATTAATCCCATCCTCCACATACACAAGTATTAACCATCCAAAGTTGTCAAGACTGGAGTTCCAAAGAATTATAATTTGTAGCTAAAAATACTCTCTTTATCTCAGAATTACATGGGGCTTTTCCCAGGACGTCTTACTTTGGTTTTGAAACTGGGAACGCTTAATATAAAGAAAGGAAAAATTTTGCATTCATATCGCACCTTTTATGACTACAGATTGTGGATGTCCCAAAGTACATTGCTTTTGATGTGTAGTCACTTTTCACCTGTGGGAAATACAGCAGCTAGTTTGCACAGAGCACCTGCCTCAAATTGCAACGAGACGTTGGCAGGATCATCTGTTTTATTTGTCATGTTAATTGAGGGGTAAATACTGCCCAGAATGCCCAAGGCCAATTCCCTGCTCTCTTCAAAATAGTGCCTGGGATTGTTTGTGCTCATCTGCCATGGCAGACAGAGGTTCAATGCCTTGTCTGAAGGATGGCACTTCTGATAGTGTGGTACTGAAGGATTTTGTGCTCAGATGGTCAGTAATTAAATCTATATTGGAAAGAGACAGAAGGAGAGGCTGACAATCATAGAATCCCCATAACATGGAAGCATGCCATTCAGCCTATCGAGCCCATACCAACACTCTGATGAGCATCCTATCTAGACCAATCCTCTACTGTATTTCTTTAACCTTCCATTTCCCTATGGCTAACCCACCTAGCCTGCACATCCCTGGAAACTGAGGGCAATTTCCCATGGCCAATCCACCTATCCTGCACATTTTTGGACTATGGGAGGAAACCAGAGTACCCAGAGGCAACCCATCCAGACAAGGGGAGATTGTACAAACTCCACATAGATACAGTCATCCGAGGGTGGAATTGAATCCTGGTCTCTGGTGCTCTGAGGCCCATGTAAAGGGTGATAGTCATTGAGAATTCTATTTCCGCAAAAAGCTAAGACATTGAGATAACATTAAAACTCAGTGTGAAAGAGACCTGACTGGGGTAAAAGAAAGCATAATCTCACCTAAAAACAAAGGAAATTGTTCAGAGCAGTGAAGGGGATACTTTTTCTCACCTTAAGGGTTGTAGTTTGTGAAAACACCCAAACCAGGAGTACTTGGTTAGAAGTATTCAAAGCTGGGAAAATTTAAGCTGTAGCTTGGTTCAGTTTCCAAGTAAATAGACTTCATAAAGTCACAGGTCAGGAACTGAAAAGGTGCAGTTAATCAAAACTTCAGATTGAACACGAAGGAATAGATTAGATTAGATTACATTACAGTGTGGAAACAGGCCCTTCGGCCCAACAAGTCCACACCGACCCGCCGAAGCGCAACCCACCCATACCCCTACATTTACCCCTTACCTAACACTACGGGCAATTTATCAGGAGAATATTTCTCAGGATTTTGATAAGCTGTAAAGTGATAGTGTTAGAGAGTAGATAGAACTTTATTTTGTTGTATATTTTGAAATTGTTACAACATGGAGTAAACCCCTCTGCTAATTTAAACCTGACACACAGAGAAGCTCACCTCGTGCCATAAAATGTTACATTTCAAGAGGTAAAGAACTATCCCAGAAGTCACTATTCAAAGTAAAAATTAACAATTTTATTCTTTAAGTCTAAAAGAGAACATTAAACAACAATTTACAACTTCGTTCTCTTAAACCTATCTTTTACCTCCCATTCGACAATACTGGTCCGATAAAAATAACCCCAATTAAGATTTACAAAACAAAAATCACGTTTCAAAATAGTCAGCTTGTTGATTCTCCTTTGTAGGTTTTCCTCTATAGATTTTTCTCTAGGTTGGCTTCGGTGTTCTGCTGCACAGATTTCTTATGGACAGGTACCTATTCGGCTAGAAATCTATACTTGTTAATGTTCTTGGCAGCTCTGCCCCTAACTGTTCAAAATGCCTGGTTTTATACCCCAAAACATTGAATCATTTCATTGGTTTTATGTCATCAAAACATTAAATTCAAATTCAGTTGGAATTTGGTCTTTGGGGCATGATATAAAGTGATTGACTGAATTTGAACTTGTTTTTGTTCTATGGCAATACAACTCCAGCTATTTATTTCAACCAAGTGTGACATTTCTACCTTGTTCAGCACACTCTGTTCTTTCAGTCAGTCCTTGCCAGCTTCCTTTCTCTCTTAAAGTTACTGTACACACCTACACCTTCATAACAAAATGTTTCAACTTGCGTTATATTTTGACAAAGAGTCAGTTAGACTCGAAACGTCAGCTCTTTTCTCTCCTTACAGATGCTGCCAAACCTGCTGAGATTTTCCAGCATTTTCTCTTTTGGTTTGCATTATATTTAGATGATCTCGTTTGTTTAGTATTTCTTTTGGATTGTAAGTTTGTTCACTGAGCTGGTGGATTTGTTCTCAGATGTTTCATCACCATGCTAGGTAACAGCGTCAGCCAGCCTCTGATGAAGTGCTGGTGTTCTGTCCCACTTGTTATTTGGGCGGCACGGTGGCACAGTGGTTAGCACTGCTGCCTCACAGCACCAGAGACCCGGGTTCAATTCCCGCCTCAGGCGACTAACTGTGTGGAGTTTGCACTTTCTCCCCGTGTCTGCGTGGGTTTCCTCCGGGTGCTCCGGTTTCCTCCCACAGTCCAAAGATGTGCAGGTCAGGTGAATTGTCCATCCTAAATTGCCCGTAGTGTTAGGTAAGGGGTAAACGTAGGGGTATGGGTGGGTTGCGCTTCGGCGGGGCGGTGTGGACTTGTTGGGCCGAAGGGCCTGTTTTCACACTGTAAGTAATCTAATCTAATCTATTTATGTGTGTTGGTCTGTTGTGGTGGGTGTTTTCACTTCTAGTCCTTTTCTGAGAGGTTAATAAATGGGGTCCAAATCGATAGGTTTGTTAGTGGAGTTCCAGACATCCATCCTGGGACAGGTTAAACAAAGACATGCATGGGAATTCCTAGAAGCCTGAAATTCAAACTGGAACTCCATTAACAAACATATCGATCTGGACCCCATTTACCAATGTTTCCGACAAAGAACTGGAAATGATATCACTCACCACAACAGACCAAGACACATAAATAGCAAGCGGGACTGAACACCAGCATTTCACTGGAGGTTCACTGATGACGTTAACTAGCATGGTGATGAACCGTCTAAGAACAAATCTACCAGCTGAGTGAGCAAACTTACAACCTGATCCACAACCTGAGCTACAAATCCTCCCTAAAATTGCATTATTTCTTTTGTTTTGGTATTCATACAAAACATACATTTATGTAGTTTCAGCGAAAGGCTACCAATTTAAATAAAGCACCAAATATTTTATCTGTTAAGCAGTTTTTTATTCTGGAATTTGACTTGTCCAGTATTAACATCATCTGAGACCATAACACAGTTTAGAAAGGTAAAAGACAACATACAGCTCACTCTGTCTCACTGAAATGTTGAAAGGAGTCAGAACTACAGTATTTCAACCAAATTGCAAAATCTAAGAGTCACTCCATCTACAAATGTCACTGTTCCATTATCCACTTGTCACGAACAATTCAGAGACTGATTTCATTTGCCCTTTTTTCCCCAGACATTTATGTCAAGAACAAAGAGTCTTACAGCACAGGAACAGGCCCCTTGGTCCTTCAAGCCTGTGCCGATCCATATCCTTTATCTAAATTTGCTGCTTATTTTTGAAGGAACTGTATCCCTCTGCTCCCTGCCCATTCATGTATCTGTCTAGATACATCTTAAATGACACTATCGTTCCCGACCATACTACCTCCGCTGGCAATGCATTCCAGGCAACAACCACCCTGTGCATGAAGAACTTTCCACGAATATCTCCCTTAAACTTTTCCCCTCTCACCTTGAACCCGTACCCCTTATTAGTTGAGTCCTCCATTCTGGAAAAAGCTTCTTGCTAGCCACCCTGTCTACACCTCTCATGATTTTGTAGGCCTCAATCAGGTCCCTCCTCAACCTCGTTCTTTCCAATGCAAATAACCCTAATCTATTCAACCTCTCTTCATAGTGAGCACCATACATACCAGGCAACATCTTGGTGAACCTCCTCTGCACCCTCTCCAAAGCATCCATATCCTTTTGGTAATGTGGTGACCAGAACTGTGTGCAGTACTCCAAATGTGGCCGAACCAAAGTCTTATACAACCGTAACATGATCTGCCAACGTTTGTACTCAATACCTGGTTCACTGAAGAAAAGCATGCCATATGCCTTCTTGACCTCTCTACTGACCTACATTGCCACCTTCAGGGAACAATGGACCTGAACACCCAGATCTCTCTGTACATCAAATTTCCCCAGGGCTTTTCCATTTACTGTATAGTTTGCTCTTGAGTTGCATCTTCCAAAATGCATCAGCTCGCATTTGTCTGGATTGAAGTCCATTTGCCGTTTCTCTGCCCACCTCTCCAATCTATCTATATTCTGCTGTATTCTCTGACAGTCCCTTTTCACTCTTTGCGACTCCACCAACCTTAGTGTCATCTGCAAACTTGCTATGAGGCAACTTAAACCTTCCTCCAAATCATTTATGTCTTTCACAAACAACAGTGGTCCCAGTATGGATCCCTGTGGAACACCACTGGTCACAGTTCTCCATTTTGAGAAGCTCCCTCTCACCACTACTCTCTGTGTCCTGTTGCTGAATCAGTTCTCTATCCATCTAGCTGAAACACCCTGGACCCCATGCGACTTCAGCCTACCATTGGGAACCTTATCAAATGTCTTTCTAAAGTCCATGTGTATGACATCTTAATTCCTTCTCTCATCAATCAACATTACCACCTCTTCAAAGAATTCTATTAAGTTTGTAAGACATGACCTTCCCTGCACAAAACCATGCTACCTACCACTGATAAGCCCATTTTCTTCCAAATGGGTATGTATCCTTTCTCTTTGCATTTTCTCCTATCACTGATGGCAGACTCACTGGTCTATAATTACCTGGATTATCCCGGCTACCATTCTTAAACAAGGGGACAACATTTGCAATTTTCTAGTCCTCCAGGACCTCACCCATGTTCAAGGATGCTGCAATGATATCTGTTAAAGCTCCAGCTATTTCTTCTCTTGCTTCCTTCGATAATCTGGGATAGATCCCATCTGGACCTGGGGACTTGTCCACCGTAATGCCTTTTCGAATACACAACACTTCCTCACTCCTTATGCCAACTTAACCTGAAGTAATCAAACATCTATCCCTAACCTCAACATCTGTCATGTCCCTCTCCCCTGGGCGAATACCGGTGCACAGTATTCATTATGAATCTCACCCATTTTCTCTGACTCTATGCATATCTTTCCTCTTTTGTCCATGAGTGGTCCAACCCTTTCCCTAGTTACCCTCTTGCTCCTTATATATGAATCAAAGGCTTTGAGGTTTTCCTTAATCCTGCTCGCTAAGGATATCTCACGACCCCTTTTAGCCCTCTTAATTCCTCATTTCAAGTTGATCCTACATTCCCAATACTCTTCCAAAGCTTTGTCTGTCTTCAGTCACCTAGACCTTATATACGCATCCATTTTCCTCTTAACTAGTCTCACAATTCCACCTGTCATCCATGGTTCTCTAATCTTGCCATTTCTATCCCTCATTTTCACAGGAATATATCTCTCCTGAACTCTAATCAACCTCTCTTTAAAAGCCTTGCACATATCAAATGTGGATTTCCCTTCAAACAGCTGTTCCTAATCTACATTCCCCAGCTCCTGTCGAATTTTGGTATGGTTGGCCTTCCCCCGATTTAGCTCTCACTGAACTATCTCCGACAGGATGACCAGCAGATGGGCAAGGGAATGTGGAGGCTGTTTGTGAAACTGCTGACCCCAGAACACATTGAGGAACTCCAAAGTGGTTACACAGGTTGGAGAACTTTGAACCCCCTCTTTGAGTCTCCAGTGGACTGGTTGGAAACAGTCAAAAGGGACATCAAGAGGTTCTTTGGCCTCAAAAGGTGTTCAGAAGGTAAGAGCGAGATGGGGATAATTTTCAAAACTCCAGAAAAACCTGCAGAACCTACTCCTGCTGCAGACAATGGGGGGTCACTCTCCAGGAGGATCTCCAGGAAGTGAAGAGTCAGCAAGCCTCACTCTATACCCTTGAGGCCTCGGAGATTATCTGACAGTCCAGAGTTCACTCTGTGGAGCAGGATGAGACGTGTTTAAGTTTCTTAATCCAGAAGGTGCACAAGGAGAACTCTGAGCTCAGCAGCCTGAAGAAAATGGCTCAGTCATGTCATCTCAGTCTGACATCCTGAGGATCAGCAAATCCTTTTATGCTGAACTGTATGACATGAGGCCCACAGACCGGCCTCCAAGTCATTCCTGTCCTCGATCAGAGAAATCTTAGACAACAGCATGTGGGAGAGGCTGGACCAGCTGGTATCTCTGGTGAGCTGGCCAAGGCCCTCAGGTCCTTAGAAAAAACAACTCTGGAAGTGACGGCTTATCAGCTGAGTTATATTTATGCTGTTGGTCTGACTGGCGGGTAGCATGTGTGAATCCGTGAGGAGAAAAATCAGTTTCTTCATCTACAAGTGGAAGGAAGAGAGGGAGGAAATTAGAAATTGGTGATCAATCTCCCTGCTGAATGCAAATTACAGCATCCTGTCTAAGGGTCAGGTCTGCTCTGGGATCAGTGACTCACTCCAACCAAGCTAGTGCCATCCTGGGTAGGATGATCTCTGAGAGCCTCGTGCTCCTCAGGGGTAGGATCATCTACATGCAGAACAGATGGAGGGGTGGACGCCTGCCTCATCAGCTTGGACCAGGAGAAGGCCTTTGACAGGATATTGCACACCTACATGTAGGACATACTTTCCAAAATGGGTTTTGATGAAGGAATCTGCAATTGGATCTGACTGCCCTCATCAACATTGTTAGTGCAGTGTCAATCATGATGGGAATCAGAAAGCTTCCTGATCTGCTCCGGAGTCAGGCCGGGCTGCTGACTCTCTCCTGCATGGTTGGTATGTTGTATAGAGCCTTTTGCTGAGTCTGAGTCCGTCAGGAAAGATTTGAGTCAGGGAGGGGTGACTATTCCAGGAATGAAGGCCTGCAGGTCAAAGCCTTCCTGTACATAGATGATGTTACTGTTTTCTACTCAGATCCATTGTCAGTGTGCAGACCCGTGAGCATCTTTGACCAGTTTGAACAGGCTTCAGGGCCCAAGGTAAAATTGAGGCAAGAGTGAGGCTATGTTCTCTGGGAACTGGCCTCACCAATACTCTATCCTTTCATCAACAGGACAGACCATCTGAAGATGCTGGGAATATGGCTGAGGGCTGGGGCATGAGTGAAATCTTGAGAAGGAGCCAAGGTCCCTGTCTATTTCAGATTAAAAACTTGGTCGTTAGGTGTGAAGTATTCTCGGTGATGTTGATTGTGGTTGAGCATACCCCCATACCCACACACTGCAGTCACCTGAACAATCTTCCATTTCATTTGCAGGTCAAAGATGGACTAGGGGTGGCATGGTGGCTCAGTGGTTAGCACTATTGCTTGACTGAACCGGGGACCTAGGTTTGATTCCAGCCTCGGGCAACTGTCTGTGTGGAGTTTGCACATTCTCCCTGTGTCTGCGTGGGTTTCCTCCAGGTGCTACGATTTCCTCCCACAGTCCAAAGATGTGCAGGTGATGTGAATTGGCCATTCTAAATTGCCCATAGTGTTCAACAGTGTGATGGTTAGGTGCTTTAGTCAGGCGTAATAGGTAGCATAATCGGGTAGGGAGTGGGCCTGTGTGGGTTACTCTTCAGAGGGTCGGAGTGGACATGTTGGGCCAAATGGCCTGTTGCTACACTGTAGGCATTCTATGAGATAAAATTTTAGCTAAAATGGGGTGGGGGGGGGGGGGGCGGGGTTTGGGGAAGAATGTATTGAACACCACTCTCATTCTGATGGCCCCCTTTGTGTGTAGCTACATCAATCCATGCATAGACCCTCGGTACACAAACACCCACGTACGGAGTTTCCACCTCTCCTGAGTGATATGAAGGATGGTTCTGGCCTCGTTGCAGTGGAACACTCTGAGGAGCTGGACTGTTCTATATCACCTGTCCCTCATGGAAAACTTTGTAAAGGAACCTACCTTTGACCACAAGTCTATCAGGAAGTGGTCAGCATGTAACATCCACAAGGCCTTTTGGGTAAAGGAGAGGGTTGACCCTGGTGGGTGGTTCCCTGAGCAGACAGTCAAAGCCATTTGGCAGAATGTTTCATTGCCAGAACTTTCCAACAAGCACCAAGGGGTAGTTCGGCTGATGGTGAGAATCCTTCATGCACGCCCGGACTCGCTCCCTCACCGCACGCTGCCCTCATGACATCTGTTGGGTTTGGGGGGTGTTCAGAGGAGGTTGACACTATCACACATTTCCTTCTGAAATGTGCCTTTGCAATGGAAGTCTGGCAAGAGATGCAGACGTTTTTGTCGAGGTTCCTCCCCAGCAACTTCATGATATAGGATTCCCTGCTCTACGGTCTGTTCCCTGGGACACAGATTAAGACAGACATTGACTGCGCCTGGAGGACCATCAACTCAGTGAAAGATGCCCTTTAGTCTGCCTGAAACCTGTTGGTTTTTCCAGAGCAAGGAGTTGATCTTGATTGAGTGTTACAGACTGGCCCATTCCAAGGTGCAGGACTATGTGCTGAGGAATGCACTAAAACTTGGGGCAGTTGCCGCCAACGCACAGTGGGGAAAGGCCATCATCTAAGGTTTTTCTGCCAAAGTACAATGGGGGTCCGTTCAGCTACCAGAACCTCCCAGTTCCTCGAATGTATGCAAATATTGTCCTGTATAAGGAAGAAATTCCGTAGATTATTTGCAACTGCAGAGAATGCTAAATTCCAATGTTTGTTTGTTCTTCATGAGCAAAGGCTGTACAGAAACGCTTCAGCGACTTTGTATGTATTTAAAGATTTTTTATGAATAAAACATATGTTTTCAATAAAGTGAATCTCTTATTTCTTACATTTTGTAACACCAGTTCTTAATCTCATATCATGGAGGAGAAGGCTTGAGGTGGGATTATAAAAAGCTAGCATCCAAGTTAAACACATAATAGGGAAGACAAATGGACTATTGGCCTTTATTTCAAAGGGGAAGGCAGTAGAAGATAGGGAGGACTTGCTGAGACTATCTAAAACACGAGTCAGACCACACCTGGAATACTGAGATAGACAAGGAAGGATACACTGGCTTTGGGGACAGTTCAAAGAAGATTCACTCATTTGTCTCCAGGTATAGAGGGATTGCCTATTGAGTAGAGATTGAATTTAAGCTCGCCTTGTATTGATTAGAGACTATATGAATGAGAGGTACCCTCACTGAAACATATAAGATTCCTTGACAGGGTAGATGCAGAATGGTTGTATCTCCTTATGGGACACTCTAGGACTAGAGGAAATCATCTCAGCGTAAGAAGTCACACACTTAAAACAGAGATGAAGAGGACTTTTTTCCTGTCAGAGACAAGTCAGTCGGTGGAACTATTTACCGCAGAAGGCTGTAAAGGCTGACTCATTATATTTAAGGCTGAGATAGACAAAAGTTTTTTTTTCAGTCAGGAAATCAAGGGTTTTGGGAAAAAGACAGGAAAGTGGAGTTGACAATTAATCAGATTGTCTGCACACTAATGGAGTAGGGGAACAAACTTGATAGACAGATTGTTCTGCTGCTTTTTCTATGTCTTATGCCCTAGAAGCAAGTCAGATAATCTTTAACGGAAAAGACAATAAAAACACATGATGAACACAATCCGAAGATGTGCAGTTCAGGTGAATTGGCCATGTTAAATTGCCCATAGTGTTAGGTGCATTAGTCAGAGGGAAATGTGTCTGGGTGGGTTACTCTTCAGAGGGTCGGTGTGGAGTTGTTGGGCTGAAGGGCCTGTATCCACATTGTAGGGAATCTAATATAATCTAAAAATGGCTGTTGAGCTAGAGATGCAAGGATCTCAGAGCAGGAGCAGTCTAGCCAGATATGGTCACCACTAAGAAGATCTATAATAACCAAGAGAATGAGAGAATATGGAATCCATGAGGGGACAGCCATGGATTTCATATTTTCTGCCTTCAGTTTATGAGGGAAGGATTATCCAGACTTAGCTGCAGCACAGTCCCAGGCTTAGCTACCATAGAATTCTCTCAAAAAGTACCATCCCTGGTACAGAGTGGGTTGTTCCTTGCTATCTATGCTGTGACAAAAAAGAAATCCTGTTAGTTCTGATATTGTCACTCCAATTTACAGATACCTCTCCATTCTCATTAGTGTATCTGAGTCATATCTTCTGAGTAGTGAGGGTGTAGCTCATTGTTGCATGGTAACAAAGGCTTTGTTTTTGTAGGCAGTGGTGATGGAATGGAGCCATTATTGATGACTTATACAGTATCCCATTGACATTTCTGATCATATGGACTGGACTGTCAAGATTATTAATCCAAAACCATACAAAGCCTTCTCCAACGAACTCAGGGCAATTGAAGAGGGCAATTGAAAAATTGTTAGTGAGACGGACAGGATTTAGTCAGAAAGTGAGAATATTAAATTCAATGGTAATTCAGGTACCAAAAACAAAATAAAAGGGAGGGAAAGAATGCGAGCATTAAGTCAGATAGATAAAAGAATAAAAGCAGTTACAAAGCAATCACTTCCTCTAACAAACTAATCCTGAAGCAACCAGCCTCATACACTTTAAAAAATGTCACCATTCAGTGCATGCAAGGCTGGGCATAACTCAAGACGTAGCACTTTGTTACATGGAATGGATGAGACCTAGCTTTCCTCGCTAATGTTAATGATGTTAGCGACGAAGTAAACAACTTCATGCCATCTTATGGATTCAATGATAAGACTTTGGGCAAAGGTAGAAAAGCTGATATGACACAGAGCAATTCAAACTGTTACATCATGATTTTTGCACTGAACTATGCATGTCTGTTTGGTAGACCGAATGCATTCTGAGCATGGTAGTGTAATGGTAACGTAACTATTAGCAATCCATTAGGCCCAACTAATGCTTGAAAGGTATGAAGCAAAAGTGAGGACTGCAGATCAGAGTACAGATTAGAGTGGTGCTGGTAATGCACAGCAGGTCAGGCAGCATCCGAGGAGTAGGAAAATCGACGTTTCAGGCAAAAGACCTTCTTCAGGAATGAAGCCTGGGCATTTGCCCAAAACGTCGATTTTCCTGCTCCTTGGATGCTGCCTGACCTGTTGTGCTTTTCCAGCACCACTCTAATCTTGAAAGGTATGAGTTCAAATCCCAGCCTAACCCTAACCTTGAAGTCTCCGCAATTATGTTGTTGTAATAACCCATCAAGTTTACCAATATCCTTCAGGGAAGGAAATCTGGCACCCTGACCTGGTCTCAGAATGTGACTACAGGCCTGAGACAATGTTGACTCCAAACTGCTCTCTGACACGGTGTAGCAACAAGTCAGTCACATCAAATTGCGACAGTAGTCACATTGCAAGAATGCAGCTCACTGCCACTTTCTGAACGACAAATAGAAATGAGCTAGGTATGCTGGCCTTGCCAGTGTCAGTCTTATCCCACAAATGAAGTGCATAAAATTCCAAAATAGATGGATAGACTCGTTACAGGGAGGATATTTTCCCTGGCTGGGAAATCTAGAACAAAGGGACACACAGTCTCAGGATTCAGGGTAGGCTGAAACCAACCAACCTCTACTTATGACACTTTCAACACAATGTCTAACATTAGAATTGATTCTGAAATTGAACAGTGTTTGCTGGATAATCCTGAAGGTATGTAAAGAATTATGCTGAAAATCAATTTAAATTGTCAGTCAGTCTTACAGTGTGGTACATTCGCATGTCCTAGACCTTTTATATCGGTGAATGCAATGAACCCCATTCTTTGAAGACAGAAAGAATATGAACATGCTGCACCTCTTCTTACTCAGATGAGGAAACATGTCTTCACACCCAATCTTTACAAACCTTTTGGTGTTTCCCCCACTTGGTGTTCACCTCCCTCGTGACAGGGTTTCCGGCCTGGTCTCCCAGTGGCTCCCGGCCTGGTCTCTTGACCTGGTCATCTGGCCTGACCTCCTGGTTGCTCCCACCCTGGTTTCTTGGCCTGGTCTCTTGGCCTGATCTCTTGGCCTGGTCACCCGGCCTGGTCACCCAGCCTGGTCTCCCAGCAGCTCCCAGCGGTTCCTGGCCTGGTCTCCCAGCCTGGAGTCTCAGTGGGTCCAGGCCTGGTTTCTTGGCGGCTCACGGCCTGGTCTCTTGGCCTGGTCTCTCGGCGGTTTCCGGCCTGGTCTCTTGGAGTCTCCCGGCAGCTCCCGGCCAGGTCTCTTGGCCTGGTCTCCCGACGACACCCAGCCTGGTCCCCTGGCGGCTCTCGGCCTGGTCTCCCAGCAGCTCCCGGCCTGGTCTCTTGGTCTGGTCTCCTAGTTTAAACTGCAAAATACTGTAATGTTAACTATTACCTATTTCTTTATTTTTCTACTATTTTGTGAAGTAATGTTTAACTTTTTAACTCTCAGTTCTCTTACTTCTTTGTACACAACATAATTTTGTATGTAAAAACGGCTCCTTGTGTGGTGACATTATGCGCTTTTCACTGTAGTCCTGTACTTAAGTAGACGTGACAATAAAATCTGAAATAAAAAAAAACCTCCTTATGGAGGTCGAGAAAGTGGTAGTGGTACAGTTTAAAATTTTAAAGTGATCAAGGGGTGTGGGGAGATTGCAGGCATATGACATTGAGATAGAGGATCAGCCATGACCATATTGAATAGCAGAGCAAGTCAAAGGGTTGAATGACCTACTATCAGCTCTAGTTCAATGTTGTTATGAATAAAACAAAACCTGACAACAGGAAGCAGTTACTTCGACCACAAAATTCAAGCCAACACATACGGTTTGAGTGTGTGTAAAAAGTTGTTATCGTAATGGTATTTAATTCAAGGAGTCAAGGTATGACACTCATTTCCGTTACAATTAAAGTAGGGTTGACACTAAAAATACCGAATATTGTTTTTTTATCTCCTTTTGAATGCATTCTTATATCTGTTCCTCTCTCACAATTAGTTCTCTTTGTCAAAGATTGCTGGCTGTGGAATTTGAGGCTCAATGTAGGCAGGGCTCATTTTCAGTTTCTTGCGTTTTTATATTTTAGCTTATAGCAAACAAAATAAAAATCCCAAAACCAAAATGCACGAAATGCTCATGAGACAGAGTGCTGAATTGTTAGAGGCAGCTCAAGGTCAAAGCATTTCTAAGTGTATGGAGCAAGCATTTCTAAGTGTATGATTCAGTTATGTAAAGCAAAGACTTGAAAACATAAACAGCACAAAGACGAACAAAAAGGCAGAGAGTAAGGTGCAAAATGTTTGAGAAAAAAAAAGCCAAAAAGGAGAGTTAGTGGAGAAAATGTAAAAGAAGAAAATCAAATTTAGATAGTTTCGCACTGCTGCTGAATCTGACTCCACCCCATTTTCAGACATTCCATTCCCTGACTACTCACTGAGTGAAAAATGTTATTCCTCACGTCACTTTTGCTTCTTTTGCACATCACTTTAAATCTATTCCCTCTTGTTCTCTTCTCTTTTGTAATGGGAACAGCTTCTCCCTATCTACTGTCTAGCCCGCTCATGATTTTGAAAATCTCCACCAAACTTCCTTGCAGCCTTCATCTCTCCAAGGAGAACACTCCCAACTCCTTCAATCTATCCTCATCACCGAGATTTCTCATTCCTGGAATCATTTTTGCTGATCATTTCTGCCCTCTCTCCAATACTTCACATCTTTCCAATAATGTGGCACCCACACTGCACACGATACTCTCACTGAGCTACCACAGTGTGTTGTACGAATTCAAAATCACCTTCCTGCTCTTGTCCTCTATACCCCTATTAATAAAGCTGAGAATACAGTATGCTTTCTGAACTGCTCTCTCCACCAGTCCTGCCAATTTCAATGATGAATTTGTATGGATGTATACACACACACACCCACACACATACACACACACACACACCGCCCTCTTTTCCTATATCAGCTTGAAAATTGTACCTCCTATTTTATATTCTCCTTTGATGTTCTTCAGCAGAGTAGGATGGTCCAGCCGGAGCTTGTTCTCTCCTTCTCCTTTTTGCTCCCTCTTCTGTCCTTTCCATTTCAGACAGTGGGCCCGGAGTATAGCGAACACAGCCAGTGGATCCAGAGCACAGTGGGCATAGCCAGTGGGCCCAGAGCACAGTGACACAGTCAGTGGGCCCGGAGCACAGCCAGTGTACCCGGAACACAGTCACAGAGCCAGTGGGCCCGGAGCATAGTGGGCACAGCCAGTGGGCCCAGAGCACACCGAGCACAGCCAGTGGACCCAGAGCACAGCCAGTGGACCCGGAGCACAGTGACAGAGCCAGTGGGCCCGGAGCACATTGAACACAGCCAGTGGGTCCATAGCATAGCGAGCACAGCCAGTGGACCCGGAGCACAGTGACAGAGCCAGTGGGCCCGGAGCACATTGAGCACAGCCAGTGGGTCCACAGCATAGCGAGCACAGCCAGTGGACCCGGAGCACAGTGACAGAGCCAGTGGGCCCGGAGCACATTGAGCACAGCCAGTGGGTCCACAGCATAGCGAGCACAGCCAGTGGACCCGGAGCACAGTGACAGAGCCAGTGGGCCTAGAGCACAGTGAGCACAGCCAGTGGGCCCAGAGCATAGTGGGCACAGCCAGTGGGCCCGGAGCACAGCGAGCACAGCCAGTGGACCCAGAGCACAGTGACAGAGCCAGTAGGCCTGGATCACAGTGAGCACAACCAGTGGGCCTAGAGCATAGTGGGCACAGCCAGTGGGCCGGAGCACAGCAAGCACAGCCAGTGGGTCCACAGCATAGCGAGCACAGCCAGTGGACCCGGAGCACAGTGACAGAGCCAGTGGGCCTGGAGCACAGCAAGCACAGCCAGTGGGTCCACAGCATAGCGAGCACAGCCAGTGGACCCAGAGCACAACGAGCACTGCCAGTGGGCCCAGAGCACAGCGAGCACAGCCAGTGGGCCCAGAGCACAACGAGCACTGCCAGTGGGCCCGGAGCACAGCGAGCTCTGCCAGTGGGCCCAGAGCACAACGAGCACTGCTAGTGGGCCCAGAGCACAGTGAGCACAGCCAGTGGGCCCAGAGCACAACGAGCACTGCCAGTGGGCCCAGAGCACAGTGGGCACAGCCAGTGTCCGGAGCACAGCCAGTGGGCCTGGAGCACAGTGAGCACTGCCAGTGGGCCCAGAGCACAGTGGGCACAGCCAGTGGGCCCTGAGCACAACGAGCACAGCCAGTGGGCCCAGAGCACAGCGAGCTCTGCCAGTGGGCCCAGAGCACAATGAGCACTGCTAGTGGGCCCAGAGCACAGTGAGCACAGCCAGTGGGCCTGGAGCACAGTGAGCACTGCCAGTGGGCCCAGTGCACAGTGGGCACAGCCAGTGGGTCCGGAGCACAGCCAGTGGGCCTGGAGCACAGCGAGCACAGCCAGTGGGCCAGGAGCACAGTGGGCACAGCCAGTGGGACTGGAGCAGAGCAGCTCAGCTAGGAGAAGAAAGCGTGACTACCTGAGCCAAGATTAATGGTAATGGCCATTTTATCTGGAGAATACAACAGGATAATGTCATTATTATTAATGAACTGATCTGTGGTTAGTTGTGTGTGCTCTGTGTAATTTATTTTTGATTCACTGTGTTCATATTCAGTATGAAAATAGTGCAATGTGATTTACTTTCAAAAAACCTGTAGTGATTCATATGAGCTAAATATTAGTCATGACATCAAGAGATCACTACTGGCCATCTTTAGAGAATAGAATCATTTACCTCAACGGTGGAGGCCAATGAGACTTCTCAATTTAATGTTAGCATCTCTATCTGACTATAGGAACACAAGTGTACAAAAGCAGGAATTTGTGATAAACCTATCTTTAAAAAAGACAAAATTGACTCAGACTCATTCGGAGTATTGAGCCTAAATTCTGGACACTACTCTTCAGGGAAGTTGTGAAGGTTTTAGCAAAAATGCAGAGAGGATTACCAGAAGGATTCCACAGATGATGAAGAACTTCATTAACAGAGAGAGATTGGAGAAGTTGGGGCTTTGAAGAAGAGAGGTTGAGTGGAGATGTGGTAGAGGTGAGCAAAATCATGGAGGGTCTGGATTGAGTAAATGGGAGAAAATTCTCTCATTGGGTGGAGAAATTGAGAATCAATTGTGTACCAATTTAAGGTAATTTTCAAAGTAGAAATGGCAACATGAGGAACAACGTTTTTTGAAGCAGCAAATGGTTAGGAGCTGGACTGCATTGTTTAGACTTGTAATTGGCACAGATTCAGTTGTGGAATCCAAGAGAGCATTGGATTGTTATCTGAATTGAAAAGAATAAATTGCAGGACTATGGGAAAAGGGCAGGAATGTGGGACTTTGGTAAGTTATCCTTCAACAGAGCCGAATGCCCTCTTTCTGTGCATGAACTGTTCTGTAATGCTTTGAAAGAATGTTTATCTCTCTCTGTCTCTATCATTTAATCAAAGAAGCTTGGTTGGAAACTCCTCTCTGGAAAATGAACAGTTAAATAACACTCGTTAATCACAGTGTGATAGAGAAAAAAGAATCAGGTAAAGGATGAAAAAGGAACAAAAAAAGGGAAAGTGTAAACCTTAAAACAGGATAGCAAAGGCTTTGTTTGTTATAGCTCAGCATTAGTATTGCCTCCCAGGTATGGAGCAGGAAAGACTCCTGCTTCAAAGTCCCACACTAAGCTTTGAAGCACATGATCCAGGTTGACACCTCAGTATATTGCCAAGATGAGCTGCCTCAGCAGACCTCCCATCTCTCTGATATTAAAACAAGGTACCCTCAGGTGGGTGTAAAATTGACCAAGATGTTGTTTCAAAGAAGAGTTCTTCCAGTTATCAAAGTCAACACTGACCTCCATCCAAAAGGACCAATAACAAATTATTTGGTTGTTTTTGACCTTGCTATCTGTGAGGTCTTGCTGTGCCTGAATTGGTTGCCAGGTCATTACAAACAGTGACTAACCTTATATTTCAAGGTGGGGGAAATGGATTAAGAGGCAAAAACCATTTGTTGGCACAAAGTAAAATACATGGTAGGCTAGTTAACAAGGTTAGATCATGTGGTATCCAGGGAGAGCTAGCCATTTGGATGCAAGTTGGGCTTGGAGGTAGGAGATGGAGGGTGTTGGTGACAGAAGATTGTTTATCAGACTGGAGGCCTGTGACCAGCAGTGTGCTGTGAGGATCAGTGCTGAGTCCACTGCTTTTTGTCGTTTATATAAATAATTTGGATGTGAATACAGGAGGTATGGTTAGTAAGTTTGCAAATGACACCAAAGTTGGTAGTATAGTGGAAGGTGAAGAAGGTTATCTCAGAATACAACAGAACCCTGATCAGATAGACTGAGGAGTGACAAATGGAGTTTAACTTAGATAAATGAGAGGTGCTGTATTTTGGTAAGACAAATTAATGTTCGGGTCCTGGGCAGTATTGCCAAACAGAGAGACCTTGGGATGCAAGTTCATAGTTCCTTGAAAGTGGAGTCACAGGTAGATAGGATAGTGAAGGCAATATTTGGTATGCTTGCCTTTATTGGTCAGTACATTGAGTATAGCATGTCAAGTTGCGACTGTACAGGACATTGGTTAGACCACTTTTGGAAGACTGCATTCAATCCTGGTCTTCCTGCTATAGGAAAGATATTGTTAAACTTGAAGAATGCACAAAAGCCCTTTAAGGATTTTGGTGGGGTTGGAGGGTTTGAGCTTTATGGAAAAGCTGCCTAGGCCGGATTATTTTCCCTCAAGCATCGGAGACTGAGGGGTGACCTTATAGAAGTTTATAAAATCATGAGTGTAGGGTGGGTAGCCAAGGTGTCTTCCCCAGGGTAGGGGAGTCCAAAACTAGAGGGTTAAAGCGATCGGGGAAAGTTATAAAAAGGGACTTGAGGGGCAAGGTTTTCATGCAAAGGATGATGCGTGCATGGAATGACCTGCCAGCGGAAGTGGGAGAGGCTGGTACAATTACAGCATTTAAAAGGTATCTGGATGGATACATGAATAGGAAAGGCTGAGAAGCATATGGGTCAAATTAATTCAGGATATCTGGTCTGCATGGACGAGTTGGACCGAAGGGTCTGTTTCTGTGCTGCACATCTCTGATAACCGTATAAAATAAAACATGTGCAGAACAAAGTGGGTAAATGCTAGTAAAAGCCTACAGAACTAGGGAGCCTTTTGAAAGCAGAAAGGAATGCTTGCTTGGATGAGGGCAAAGTAATTTCATGTAAAATTGAGAAGAAAAGCAGGCAAATGAAATTAGAGCATGTCATGCTGAGGATGTTTCACCGAGGTAATTGGAGAGGGACAAACAAAGACAGCCAGGAAATAAGAATACTTATGAAAGAACTGAAAGCCTACTTAATTGCAAGATGGATGTTAGCCCAGAGAGGGACAAGATTATAATACTCTGGAGTGGGAAAAGAGCAGGAATAGTAGAAGCTGGAAAATCATGAATAAAACGTACTCCCTGGAGTTCTCGAACTGGTGGAAAAAAAGTACATTAGCAGCAAAATATATACAGACTGAAATCTCTCATTTATTCATCACCCATAACCTGAATGACTTGAAATAACATTACGCTGCCGAAAACAGCAATCATGTCAAAGCTTAGCACTGGCATTCAAATGAGTAATTCGTGAATGGGGGCTTCTGGTGCTGCTGCAGGAGTCTGGAATTTCAGAAGGGAACTCTCTTCTCTGCCTGGAGATTTCTCCTTGGGCAGAAGGAACGTGGTTCTAAAAATGTGTCCAAAGACATTCCCATTTTGGCAAAGTCAAGGACCCAAGGTGACCCCGGGTCTTTTTTCAATAAACGAAAACCTAAAAGTAGGTGTAAATGGGTATAAATAGGCAGCTGAAATGCTGAACCCACTTGGGAATATTTCTTCTGAGTTTTGACATTAACATTTTAAATCATTGACAATTATTCATGGAAAACATCCTGCCAGTGGAGACACTTGGTGTCTTTATTCTTTCATGGAATGGGCATAGTACTGACAAGGACTGTGGGAAAGATATTGTGAAACTTGAAAAGGGTTCAGAAGAGATTTACAAGGATGTTTTCAAAATGTGTCCAAAGGATGTTGCCAGGGTTGGAGGGTTGAAGTTAGATGGAAAAGCAGAAGAGACTGGGGCTGTTTTCCCTGGAGCAAAGGCTGAGAGGTGACCGTACGGAGGTTTATAAAATCATGAGGGGCATGGATAGGGTAAATAGACTAGGTCTTTTTCTCAGGGTGGGTCAGTTCAAAGCAAGAGGTTTAAGGTCAGTGGAGAAAGATTTAAAAGGGACCTGAGGGACAAGTTTTTCCATGCAGAGGGTAGTGTGTGTATGGAATGAGCTGCCAGACGAAGTAGTGGAGGTTGGGATAATTACATTTAAAAGGCATCTGGTTGGATAAATGAACAGGAAGGGTATAGAAGGATGTGGGTCAAATGCTGGCAAATGGGACTAGATTAGTTTAGGATATCTGGTCAGCATAGACGAGTTGGGCCAAAGGGTCTGTTTCCATGTTGTACATCTCTATGACTGCATTTGTTCCCCATCTGACTACTATTGAATTGAGTGGCTTGCTATTTCAGAGGGAAGATAATAGTCAACCACATTGCTGTGGGACTGAAGATACATGAAGGCCAGACCAGGTAAAGACAACAGATTTTTATCTCTAAAGGACATCAGTGAACCAGATTTTATAGCAGTTGGTGATCGTTTCATGGCTACTATCACCGAGATCAGTTTTATATTCCCCAGTTTATTACTGAGATTTAAATTCCACAGTGCTGTTTGATCCAATTTTTGCAGAGCCTGGACATTTGGAATGTTAGCACCATGCCACTGTTTTCACTAATTTGCACTATGAGTGTGACTTATAGCAGGATAATCCATTCAATGGAACTGAAAAAAGGAGAGTAGAAATATTGAGTAAGTACAGATAATATTCCAAACAACAGCTAAAAATGTCACTACTTAGAGACCTGGATAATGATTTCTTCTGACAATGTCTCAAAGTTTGGTCACAAATGTTGAGGTATCTCCTTCTTATGAGGTATCATTGCCAATACGTTAATGTATATTTAAAAAAAATTGCTAGTTTTATTGTTGCATCATAACATATGATCTGGGACTGTTAAAGACTTATAATCCACCTCATCTCAGATCATTGAAGCATGACACTACATTGGAAGCATGCTCCTCTGCTGTAACAGTTTAACGTGGAGGTGTTGGTGTTGGACTGTGACAGACAACATCAGAAGTCACACGACAATGTAACACAAAGTTGGGTACTTTGATTTTGTAACAGTTTAATGTTAGCCCAGACACTTATTTGCCTGACAAATGTAATTTCTATAAGTAATCAATAGTTGTAATGAAAGTCTATTGTTTTCTTCAATATTGTGATATTTCTGCCCAGTTTATATAACAGGTGATAAGCATTGCCATATCAGCCAAAGTAACCGGTTGGAGGCAAACTCATGTCATGTGCATAATACTTCAAAATCTTCGTGGAGAATATTTGGAAAACTAATTTAATGCTGACAGGAAATAGCTTTGGGCAACAGACAATTCAGTTAAAGGAAGAATTTCTCACCATAAAGTTGCATAAATGTCTTTGAGAACTGATCATTGAGGCACGGTGGCTCAGTGGTTAGCACTGCTGCCTCACAGCACCAGGGACCTAGGTTCGATTTCAGTCTTGGAGTTTGCACATTCTCCCTGTGACTGCGTGGGTTTCCTCTGAATGCTCTGGTTTCTTCCCACAGTCCAAAGATGTGCAGGTGCTGTGAACTGGCAAAGCTGAATTGACCATAGTGTTCAGGAATGTGTAGGGCAGATGCATTAGACTGGGGAAATGTAAAGTAATAGGGTAAAGGAATGAACCTGGGTGGGATACTCTTCGGAGGGACGGTATGGACCTGTTGGGCCGAAGGTCCTGTTTCCACATTGTAGGGATTCCATGATTGTACAGCTCTGTAAATATGCCATAATCCATGAAGAAACCTGTGCAGATAGGTTAGGACACAATTCTGGAGCAGGGGAAATTTGTTTCCACCCCTCCCAGCCCAGAAATAGAGATATCACCACAGTGCGTCAAGCCACCCCTTCTCCCTTTTTGTTATAGTTTATTATATCTGTTCAGACAAACATGATCCATCAAAAAAATCTTCCTCACCGGGAATAACTCAGCTCTTAAGCATTTTGCATCAACTGGGTCAGATATGTTGCAACATATTTCCAGCTCAAATGAGATTTGAGTGCAAGCTTTCTGATCTGCATAATACCACGGAACCACAACTGCATGGGATATATATTCTCTCCATAATCCAGAACAACAAGACCAATTTTAGAGGGTTAGACATTTTATAAGCAATATGTTATGGCGCACTTCCATAACAGGTGGGATTTAAACACAGACCTTCTTGCTCAAAGATAGGCACAGTACCACTGCACACAAGATCTCTTATTCCTCTTCTTGTAGAGATTTTCCTCAATGACCTATTCAGCGATAAAAATCACACAACACCAGGTTATAGTCCAACAGGTTTATTTGGAAGTACAAGCTTTTGGAGCACTGCTCCTTTGTCAGGTAGCTTGTTACGATATGGGGTAAACCCTCCTGCTTAATTTAAACCAGCAACACAGAAAAGATTTATCACATACAGTAATCTGTGAAATTTGGAGAAGCCAAGGACTATTTAAAGTAAAGATTAACAGCTTTATTTCTTAAAGTATAACAGAGAACAATTAACTAACAACTATTTACAACTCCTTCCTCTAACCTATCTTTTAACTTCCCTTCTATAATATAGTCTCATAAAACTCCCTATTAAGATTTATAAAACAAAACCTCTTATCTCAAAAACCAGACAGCTTTCATTTCTTCTCTGTATACCTCTCTTCTTTACTTCTTGGGGATTCTGCTTCACAGGTTACTGATCGATAAAGTTACCTTGCAGAGAGCCACTTTTCCGGCAGTCTTTACATGCTGGTGGCTTGGCAGTTCTCCTCCCAACTGTTCAACATTTCCCTGGTCTTATACCTGCAAAGCATCGGATTGTGTCATTGGCTTTTAAGATTGTCAATATACTAAATTTAAACTTGAGCTGAAAATGTGTTGCTGGTAAAGCACAGCAGGTCAGGCAGCATCCAAGGAACAGGAGAATCGACGTTTCGGGCATAAGCCCTTCATCAGGAATCGGGCATAAGCCCTGATGAAGGGCTTATGCCCGAAACGTCGATTCTCCTGTTCCTTGGATGCTGCCTGACCTGCTGTGCTTTACCAGCAACACATTTTCAGCTCTGATCTCCAGCATCTGCAGACCTCACTTTCTCCTCGATAAATTCAAACTTGATTGGAGTTTCATATTTTTGGGGGGTATAATTTAAACTGATTGGCCTAATTTGAATTTCTGTTTTTGTCTCCAGGCAACCAGCTACCCCAGTAGCTGGACCACCACATTATATCTTTTTCAGAACACTTGGTGCTGTCAGGACATTCTGCTAGTTTTTAACTTTCTTAAAGGTACAGTACACCCACATCTTCAAAACACCTCCCCCCTTAAGAGAAAATGAACCATCATAATGAAAAGGTGGCTTCATTTTTTTTTTCTTTTTTTTAAAACACATTTCCCTAACATACAGATAGTTTTAATGTCAGGTCATCTTAACGTCTTCCCATATACCTATAACATTTAGATTAGGTTATAATACTTACAGTGTGGAAACAGGCCCTTCGGCCCAACAAGTCCACACTGACCCACCGAAGCACAAACCACCCAGACCCATTCCCCTACACCACAGGCAATTTAGCATGGCCAATTCATCTAACCTGCACATTTTTGGACTGTGGGAGGAAACCAGAGCACCTGGAAGAAACCCACATGACATGGGGAGAATGTGCAAACTCCAGACAGAGAGTCACCTGAGATGGGAATTGAACCCAGATCTCTGGTGCTGTGAGGCAACAGTGCTAACCACTGTGCCACACTAGATAAGCATAAATCTGATCTAAACTTTATCAGTTAAATCCACAATAACGCATCTGCGATTACATTCTTACAACCCGTAACATTTTAAAATTAAAAGTCTGTAACATATGTCCGCAATGAAAAAGTCTCATATTCTTGTCTTTAAAGATTCTAAGAATATAAGTAAATTGTGATCCGTGTACACAACTGTCTCTGACACATTGTTCGTGACATAAACATTAACATGATGTAAGGCCAGTACCAAACTCAATAGTTCTTTTTCGATCATGGAGCATTTCCTCTGGCGGATGTTGACCTTCTCCGAAAAGTAACCAATAGCAGTTCAATCTTCCTGTAGGAGTACAGCTCCAGCTCCAATGTCACTAGCATCAATGGCAACTTTAAAAGGTTTTGAAAAGTTTAGGGCAGCTACAACTGGTTTGGTGGTTAATATTGATTTCAAATTGTCGAACGCCTCCTGGCATTGTTCTGTCCACCAAAACGTTGTGTTCTTTTTCAGCAAATCGGTTAACGGTGTCACGACACTGCTGAACAAACTTCCGATAGAATCCGTTGAGTCCTAAGAATTGAAACACCTCTTTCTTCAAGGTTGGTTGTGGAAATTCCTTGATGGCTTTCATCTTTGTGTGCCGTGGGGTCAACATTCCATGACCAATGTTATGTCCCAAGAACATCATCTCTGCGTTTGCGAATTCAGTTTTATCTAAATTTGTTACCAGTTTTGCTTCTCGTAGTCATTCAAAGAGCTCTGCCAACTGTACCAGGTGATCTTTCCAGGACTTACTAAAGATCACTGCATCATCCAAATAGACTGCACAGTTTGTTAACCCAGCCACAACTCTGTTCACGAGTCTTTGGAATGTGGCGGGTGTATTCTTCATTCCAAAGGGCATCACTTTAAACTGAAATAGCCCATTTGGGGTTACGATCACAGAAATTTATTTCGCCGTCTCTGATAAAGGTATCTGCCAGTTGCCACGCATTAAATCCAACTTGGTAATGTAACAGGTTTGTCCGACTTTCTCGATACAGTCCTCCAATCTGGGAATTGGATATGAGTCTAATTTTGTAATGGCGTTGACCTTCCGATAATCCACGCAGAATTAGATTGGATTCCCTACGGTGTGAAAACAGGCCCTTCGGCCCAACCAGTCCATACCAACCCTCCGAAGAGGAACCCACCCAGACCCATTTCCCTCTGACTAATTGACCTAACATTATGGGGCAATTTAGCATGGCCAATTCACCTGACCTACACATCTTTGTGGGAGGAAACCAGAGCACCCAAAGGAAACCCACACAGACACAGGGAGAATGTGCAAACTCCACACAGACAGTCACCCGAGGCTGGAATCTGGTGCTGTGAGGCAGCAGTGCTAACCACTGAGCCACTGTGCTGCCCCAATTGTTGAGTTCCGTCCGGTTTGCGAACTAAGACTGTTGGTGAACTTCACTCATTCTGGCTCGGTTCGATGATGTCCTCGTCGAGCATGGTCTCCACCGCCACCTGGCCCTATCTGGCTTTGAAAGGATTGAGCTGATAGGGGTGTTGTTTTGTCAGAGCAATATTCCCTATGTTTACTTGAGCATTAGTCCTACCCATCTGACTCTTACATTTGTCCTTATACTGCAGTAACAAATCTTCCAACAGCGTTTTATGCTCCTGAGACAGATAGCTTACTAACCTATCCCATTCCTCAAGGACTTCTTCATTTTGAGGCACATCAACATCCACATCATCTGGATTTGATTCCTCACTCTGCGGGGCAGTAACTAACACCTGTTTCTCCAGTTCTTTCTCTCTGGTATAATACGGTTTCAACATGTTCACATGACATACCCAATACCTTTTTTTTCTTTTTGGCATCTTTACTAGATAGTTCATCTGACTCAACTTTTTCTCAATTTGTTAGTGAACAGCAAACCTGGCTTTGAAAGGTTCTTCTATCATTGGCAACAACACGTAATCCCCTCAGGAAAACATCCGAGTCTCAGAGCTTTTATCTGTTACCTGTTTCATTCTATACTGTCCTCTCTTTAGTTGCTGTTCAGCTAACTCACCTACTTGATTTAATCTCTCCCTCACCTCTGATACACAATCTAAGTGTGAGATCTCCGAATTTGGTCCTGTCAATTTTTCTTTAAATAATTTCAAAGGACCTCTCACTTCGTGATTGAATATTAATTCAAAGGGAGTGAACTAAGTAGATTCATTTTGGGCATCTTTAATAGCAGACAATATGAATGGGATACCTTTATCCCAATCATTCGGGTAATCCTGACAATATGCTCTCAACATGGTCTTCAAAGGCTGATGCCACCTTTCTAAAGCTCTCTGGGATTCAGGATGATATGCACTGGATTTAAAGTGCTGTGTGCCTAAGCTATCCATAACCTCCTTCAACAGCCTAGCAGTAAAATTTGACCCTTGGTCTGACTGAGTCTCTCTGGGTAGCCCATACCATGGAAGAAAACTACTAACTCCTCTACTACCCTTTTTGCCTTGATACTCCGGAATGGAATTGCCTCCGGAAATCTGGTAGACACATCAGAGAACACCTCTGGGACACCCGGACCAACCAACCCAACCACTCTGTGGCTCAACACTTCAACTCCCCCTCCCACTCCACCAAGGACATGCAGGTCCTTGGACTCCTCCATCGTCAGACCATAGCAACACGACAGCTGGAGGAAGAGCGCCTCATCTTCTGCCTAGGAACCCTCCAACCACAAGGGATGAACTCAGATTTCTCCAGTTTCCTCATTTCCCCTCTCCCCACCTTGTCTCAGTCCCAACCCTCGAACTCAGCAACACCTTCCTAACCTGCAATCTTCTTCCTGACCTCTCTGCCCCCACCCCCACTCCAGCCTATCACCCTCACCTTATCACCCTCACCTTATCACCCTCACCTTATCACCCTCACCTTGTGGGCGGCACGGTGGCACAGTGGTTAGCACTGCTGCCTCACAGCGCCAGAGACCCGGGTTCAATTCCCGCCTCAGGCGACCGACTGTGTGGAGTTTGCACATCCTCCCCGTGTCTGCGTGGGTTTCCTCCGGGTGCTCCGGTTTCCTCCCACACTCCAAAAATGTGCAGGTTAGGTGAATTGGCCACGCTAAATTGCCTGTAGTGTTAGGTGCAGGGGTAAATGTCGGGGAATGGGTCTGGGTGGGTGCGCTTCGGCGGGTCGGTGTGGACTTGTTGGGCCGAAGGGCCTGTTTCCACATTGTAAGTAATCTAATCTAATCTTGTAAGTAATCTAATCTAATCTAATCCTCCTTCCACCTATCGCATTTCCAATGCCCCTCCCCCAAGTCCCTCCTCGCTACCTTTTATCTTAGCCTGCTTGGCACCTTTCCTCATTCCTGAAGAAGGGCTCATGCCCGAAACATCGATTCTCCTGCTCCTTGGTTGCTGCCTGACCTGCTGTGCTTTTCCAGCAACACATTTTCAGCCCACATCCATTATGGTTAACAAGTACTGGTTCCCACTTTTAGTTCTCGGGTGGGGCCCTACACAATCAACTATAACCCGTGTGACAGGATCTTCAAATGCGGGAGTTGGCAACAAAGGTGCTGGCTTTATTCCCACCTGTGGCTTACCTACCATTTGGCATGTATGACACGTATGGCAAAAGTTAACCACATCTTTGTGCATTCCAGGCTAATAAAAATGTTTTTGTACCTTAGCCTGAGTCTTTTGTACCCCTCATCAATGACCTCCTACAGATAATTGATGTGCTACCCATAACACCTCCTGTCTGTATGCTACCGGCAACAAAATCTGGTGCACTTCGGCCCATTTCTCCTTTGCACTAAATTGCCGTGGTCTCCATTTCCAATTAGGATTCTATCTTCAGATAATAACCCTCCGGAATATTCTCTGCCTTCTTTTTAGAGTACGCATCCACATATATATCTTTTATCATCTTGTCTTGCTGTTGCAAGTCCCTGAGCCTTTCAGTGCTAAACACTTATGTCTGAACCTCTGCCTGTTCAGGTTTCTCCTGCACCACTACATCAAATAGGGTGTCTGCTAACTGAACCTCAACTCCTTCATCTTTCTCTTCACTTTTTGCTTCATGCTGTGACTTATGATAGTGGGATCTGGTTATCACACAGTCTGGAAAAATAGCAGGATATTTCTGTTTTAACCCCACAGTTTCTTGGTCCTCCTTGGGCTTCAATCCCTCACAGGCCAAAATTCGAGCCGGAAGCTTGTTTTATGCATCATCATGTACTCATCTGCTAATTCTGCTGCCCTTCTCACTTCCTGAACTTTTGGTACCTCCACATGAATTGTTACAATCTCTGGAAGTGAGTTTTAAACTCCTCCAGCAGAATAATCTCTCTTAGAGCCTCAAAGGTCCTATCTATTTTCAAAGCATGGGCACATTGATCAAAATGACTATATTTAATTATTTTGAAATCAACATAAGTTTGACTTAGTTCCTTCCTTGTGTTTCTGAATCGCTGCCTATATGCTTCTGGTACCAACTCATAAGCACTTAAAATAGCCTGTTTAACCTCTACATAATCTCTTGACCCCTCATTTGACAGTGCGGCAAATACCTCAGTAGCTCTGCCTATTAGTTTACTCTGAATTAGCATTAACCACAAATCCTTGGACCACTCCGTCTGCCTCACCAATTTTTCAAATGAAATAAAGAAGGCTTCAACATCTTTCTCATCAAAATGTGGCAGAGTTTTTATAGATTTGTATATATCACTACCTTCCCTTTTGATTACCATCCTATTAACTTGACTTTGTCTCTCTTTTTGCTCAACTAAGAATCTTCTCTCTTTCTTTTTCCTGTCTCTCTCTTTCTCTCTCCCTTTCATCTCTCTCTCTCTTTCTTTCTCATTTTTGTGTCTCTCTCTCTCTTTCTTCTCTCTCTCTCTTTGCTCACCAAGCACCTTCTCTCTCTCTTTTTTTCTTCCCTCTCACTTTCTCTTTCTCTCTCCCATTATTTATCATCTAACTCCATTTTCCTCAATTGTAATTTAAGTTTTTCCACCTAGACTGCACTTGCCTGTTTCCCTGATACATTTAAATATTTGAGGAACCCCCTTACAATTTCAGCTTTACTTTTGTCCTTGGTTAAACCCAAATCTAACTTATTTACTAATTTACTAATCTAACTTATTTACTAATTCTAAAAGTAAGGTCTTTTTCTTCCTTTCTAAACTTTCTTGGCAAATTTGAGAATCATTTTCAAATCCCAAAACATCTTTAACAATTTTAAAAGCCATTTCTCTCACTTTTAATTTAATCAATCACAAGTCTCTGAAAGTAAACAAATTGTCTCACCTACATTTTATTTAAAGATCTAGGCCACTAACCTGCAGGTGTTTAAATCTGCTAGGAATTTCTGTACCCCCAAATTTATTCAAATTTGTCTAAAACAGTTCAAATCCCGGATGTGCCCCCAAACTATTATGACATGGGGTAAACCCACCTGCTTAATTTAAGTAAGCAACACAGAAAAGATTTATCCCTTGTGGTAATCTGTGAAAACTCAAGAGGCCAAGAACCATTCAAAATAAAAATTAACAACTTTATTTCTTAAAGTATAACAGAGAATAATTAACTAACAATTATTTACAACTCCTTCCTCTAACCTATTTTTTTCCTACCCTTCTGTAATACTAGTCCAATAAATTTCCCACTTCAGATTTACAAATCAAAACTTCTTATCTCAAAACCAGGCAGCTTTCGATTCTTCTCTGTATTCCGGTCTTCTTCTCTTCTTCTTAGAGATTCTGCTTCACAGGTTACTGATCGATATAGGTATCTTTAAAAGAGTTATTTTTGGGCAGTCTTTCATGCTAGTGGCTTGCCAGTTTTCCTCTCAACTGTTCAATTTTCCCTGGTGTTAGACTCCCAAACCATCAGATTGTGTCATTGGCTTTTAAGATTGCCAATATGCTCAATTCAAACTGGATTGGAGTTTGGTATTTTTAGGAGGGATATAATTTAAACTGATTGGAATTTCTGTTTTTGTCTCCAGGCAACCAGCTACCCGAGCTACCCCGTAACTGGACCACATGTTACATTGTATCTTATTCAGAACACTTGGTGCTGCCAGGACATTCTTCTAGCTTTTAATTCTCTTAAAGATAGAGTACACCTTTATAACAAGCTAGTGTGAAGGTGGTGGGCTTGAATCTGAGTCTTCCTGTTCAGAGGTAGAGACAATACCACTGCACCATGAGCCCTATAAGTAATACTTCACTAGCAAAACCTAACTTTCAATCTCTGACTGATTGTGGGATCTAGTATTATTGAAGGTGGCCGCTAAAAGCCAAGCATGTGGCCTTGCCTGAATTCCTACTCTGGCACAATCTTACCATCCCACAGTCACTCATGTGGGTTCTCATGATGTGCTTTGAACTCTGGGGAAGATATTGCAGGCAGCAAACAAATGTTGGTGCTAATTGGCCCAGAACTCTTGGTGGAGATTGGACTGCTATTTCTGGTGACCTCATAGACAGGCAAATTCAGCTATTGGCTGCCTCAGTCCTTGGTGGTTATTAGATTCTGTCAGGCCTCCTGCATGAAAATACCTTAGGTTCCATGACAGTACTGTGATTGGAAAGTGAGTCCCCCAATAGACAACAAAACTCCCGGCCATGATGTGAGGCATTGCGGGGATCAAATTAATTTAGGCCTTTGATTGTCTAAGCTCTCCACCATTAGAAATTTTCTTTATATCATGTCTAGCTTTGTTGTAGACTAATAGATAATGATTTATTGCTATTATTGATCACAACTCATTATCAATGAATCATGTAACAAAGTGAATTAAATGGATCATAGCCTTTTATTTCTATTAGTTCCTGTTTATTAATGTTTTCAATAATTTTTGATGCCTGATGTGAACCATTCACTCTTTTTATATGAACAGATGTTGGTTGTTATTGGCAGCTGGTTATTTCAGCTCCAGGACATGTCTGTAGGATATCCTCAAGGTTATGACCTGAGTCCAATTCCATTCAGCTACTTCGTCAATGACCTTTCATCTGTCATAAGGGGATGTTTGCCAATGATTGCACAATATTCAGTTTCATTCGCAACTCTAAGTGTTTCATGTCCAAATGAAACAAAACCTGGACAATATCTTGAAACAAGTTCCATTCATACCACACAAGTGTCAGGGAGAATTCAACCATCACCTCATGACATTTAAGGACATTGTCATCCCTGAATACTCCTCTATAACATCCTGGAGGCTACCATTGAATTGAACTGCGTTAGTCAGACAAACACAGTTGCTACATGAGCAGTTCGGATACTAGGAATCCTGCAACAGATAACTTAGGTCCTGATACCCCAAAACCTGTCCATTATCTCCAAGGGTAAAGTGAGGACTGCAGATGCTGGAGAGTCAGAGTCGCAAAGTATGGTGCTGGAAAAGGACAGCAGGTTAGGCAGCAGCTAATGAGCAGGAGATTCAATGTTTCAGGCATAAGCCCTTCATCAGGAATGTAGAGGGAGTAGAAGGGATCTGAGAGATAAATAGGGATGATGGGTTGGGGCTGGTGGGAGAGGGGAGACGTTAGGTGGGAAGATGATAGGTGGATGCAGATGGGAGGTAACATTCACGAGTGTGATGGAATATTCCTCACTTGCCTGGATTGGTGCAGCTCCAGTAACACTCAAGATGCTTGATACCATCCAGGACAAAGCAGCCCTCTTGACTTGCAACGGATTCACAAGCATGCAGTCCCTCCACCACCAATGCTCAACAGCAGCAGTGTGTACTATCCACAAGATGCCAACCAGAAATTCATCAAGGTTCCTTCAACAGCACCTCCCAAACGCACAACCAATTCCATCTAGACACAGGTAGAAAATATATGGGAAGACCACCAACTACAAATCACATGCTGTACTAACTTGGAAATGTATTGTTGTTCCTTCTATGTCACTAGGTCAAAGTTCTGGAACTCATTCCTTACTGCATTATTGGTCTGACACCACACCATGGACAGCAATGAATCAAGAAGTCAGCTCACCCACTACCTTCTGAACAATGTGGGATTAGAATGTAATAAGAGCTGACACCACAATGCTGCACGGTCTGAGATTACAATGTTGTGGGATTTGGGATTACAAGGCTGCATGGGCTGAAACAGCAATGTTACCTGTACCAGGACTGCATTGTTGCATGATCGAGAATTGCACTCCTGCTGATTTGGGATTGCTTTGCTACTTAAATCTAGCATCACAGGCAGGATCAAGAATTACAATACTGAGGGCTGTGAAAATTCAGCTCTTAATTTCCTGAACTTTCTGAAATTGGACTTTACTATCAGTGCCAGTATTTGTAATGTCATCACGGATGCTCCAGTGCACCACCCCTAATCTAATAAATACAGTCCTGCAGTCTGTAATAGGGGGATTAGGCGCAACATCAGGAATGTGAGATAGAGACTGCCTCGTCAGCACCCTGACCACAAATATCTCCCATATTACACTGGGTGATGGCTGACACATTGCTTTTTTTGTCAACCACTGGCAAATTCCAAATATTGAAACTTTTGTACAATTTTAATCTATAAGGATGCACTATTTTGAGAGATTCCAATATAGTGGTTTCCTGAATGGCTTTCCAATAGTTACAGCTATGGCTAAGAGGTTTTGAAGATGACTTAATTGCATGCAGCTGCAGATTTTTCATTAGATTGAATATTTACTTAAAACCTACATTTTCAGAAAGCCGAGCAACACCATCACTGAAGATTAAGAGATGGGTGATAAATATTGACAACACGGGTTCTGAGAGAGTGAGATTTTTATTTAAATATTCTTTAATGGATCTAGCATGAAAGCTTATTTCCCTTTCCTAAATCTTGACTAAACGGAACTATAGATATTTTTGAGCAATTTCCCCAAGTCCAATATTTGTAACTATCAACAGTTTTTCTTCCCCCAAACATTGCTGTAATTACAGAAACTGTTTTGGTTCAATTCTGCAACTGTGGAGACATAATTTATGAGAAGTACTCGATAACACACATATATTTGCCAAATACTGGTCTAGCGCTGAAACTTTCTAGACAGTTCAAATACTTTGCTGCTGTTCCCATCAGGCATTCCAAGTTTGGAGCACCAATTATATCTGTGGTGCTTACAGAGTTTTGTTTTGCCAGGAAATCCAAAAAGGTGCGCAAATAAAGGAATGGGGAATTCACCAGCTAACGGCAACTGAAATCAACTAAACTGAGAGAACAGGTTGGAAATGAACAGTCTTAGTTTTATTGGAGATGAATTCTTTTTAAATCAAACATTGTGAGGAAAAACATAATGGTGTGCCGGATTGCTCATCGACTCCAAACTTTGATGTTGTGTCAGACAAGGACCTTCTTGTATCTCAGCCAGAGAGAAAAAAAAAATTGAAAGTGTTCATAATTGCAATGAAGGAGAACGCTTAGGGAGTGTGATATCTGGCACAAGTCCCGACGCACTTCTCAAGTTAAGACGCTGGCTGCCTGTCCAACCTCTGAGGAGGAAGTCTTCAAAGGAACGGAAGCTAGCTGGCAAATAACAGCAGCTGTGTTCTTTCATTCCAAGTTGGTCTCGAGCCATATCCAGTGAGAAGCTGCAAGAACCATCCACACTTTAGCAGGTATACTCTCCTTTTGTGTTTGAGAATTAAGGGGTTATCATGATTCCCCGTGAAATTTATCCGAAATTTTCAGACTAGCTGCGTCATGCCTTAGGAATGAATGAACAGGAATAGGGCATTTAGATGGCTCAGTGGTGAGCACTGCAGTGACACGGCACCAGGGACCCATGTTTAATTCCAGCCTCAGGCAACTGTGTGAAGTTTGGGCATTCTCCCTGTGTCTGTATGGGTTTCCTCTGTGTGCTCCCGTTACCTCCTAAAGATGTGCAGGTTAGGCGGATTGGCTGGGGAAATGCAGGGTTACAGGGACGGGATGGGTCTGGGTTGGACGCTCTTCAGAGGGTTGGTGTAGACTCGATGGGCTGAATGGCCTGTCTCCATATTGTGGGCTTACATGATGATTTGACCTTCAAGCCTGCTCCAGCATTCAACAAGATCATGGCTGAGCTGGTGGTAATCTCACCTCCACTTCCTTATTTTCACCCCAGAAAACCTTGCCTCCCTCGTCTATCAAATACCTAACTCAGTTTGAATCAATCTAAAGACATGGCCTTCTAGGCTTTAGGGGAGATAATAACGCAACCTGCTAACCATTTGAGAGACTGTCTGAAAAGGGAGTCCTCTATTTCTTAAGCAACATTTCCTAATTTTCTTCTCCCCCACAAGTGGTGACGTCCTCCCAGTTTCTGTTGTTTGTGTATTTTGCCCTGAAGAGAGTTTGTCTTAAGGTCTTGACATGATCTGAATGAACACTGTTAGGATTCTGTCTGGCTGTTACTTTACTGTTAGTTTGCAGGCTGTACATGTATAAACAAGTTGGTTTACTGTGACTAGTTGTGTGGTTTAATTAAACAAAATCAGAGTTAATCAATCCTTAAGGAGTGCTTAATTATTAGGTCATTATCATTAACATGATAATGTGGAATGCATCAAGCCCTCAAACTGTTGAATGGAAAACAAAAGAGTTTATCCTAAAAGGTAGAAATGATGATTGACAACTTTCAGTCATACTAAAGTGTATGAGAAACCCTCAATATCCTTGTTCACCACTGCATCAGTGAGTGTTGAAAACACAGCAAACTGGGGGAGGAGTCTCCACAAATATCCCCATCCTCAATGATGGAAGAGCCCAGCACATCAGTGCAAAGCATAAGGCTGAAACATTCACAGAAATCTTCACCCAGAAGTGCCAAGTGTATAATACATCTCGGCCTTCTCCAGTGGTCCCCAGCAACACAGATATCAGTCTTCAGCCAATTTGATTTACTCCATATGACATCAAGAACCACTTTGACGCACTGAATACTGCAAAGGCTATGGACCCCGACAACATTCTGGCAATAGTACCGAAGACTTGTGCTCCAGAATTGTAGTTCCCCTAGCCAAGCTGTTCCAGTACTGTTACAACACTGGTATCCATCTGACAAACTGGAAAATTGACCAGGTATGTGCTGTACATAAAAAGCAGGACTTATCCAATCTGGCCAATTACTGCCCCATTAATCTACTCTCGGTCATCAGTATAGGTGATAGAAAGTGTCATCAGCAGATCTACCAAGCAGCACCTGTTCAGCAATAACTTACTCAGTGATGCTCAGTTTGGGTTCTGTCAAGACCACGCAGCTCCTGACCTCTTTACAGCCTTTGTTTAAATATAGCCAAAAAAGCTGACTTCCTGAGGTGAGGTGAGGAGAGGGTGACAGCTCTTAACATTGAAGTTGCATTCGACTGAGTGTGGCATTGAGGAGCCCTGGCAAAACTGGAATCATTGGGCATCAGGGGGCAAATCTCTGGTGGTTGGAGTAATACCTGGTACATAGGAAGATGGTTGTAGCTTTTGGATGTCAATCATCTCAGCTCCAGGACATCTCTGCAGGAGCTCCTCAGGGCAGTGTCCTAGGCCCAACAATCTTCAGCTGTTCATCAATGGCCTTCCCTCTATCATAAGGTCAGAGTGTAGATATTCAATAATGATTGCAAAATTTGCAACACCTCAAAGACTGAAGCACTCCATGTTCAAATGCAACAAGATCTGGACAAATGGCAAGTAACATTTGTGCCACACAAATGCCAGGCAATGACCATCACCAATAAGAGGCAAACTAACCACTGCCCCTAGACATTTAATGGTGTTACCATCACTGAATCCACCCCTATCAACATTCTCAGGTGACCATTGATCACAAATTCAGCTGGACTCACCACATAAATGTAATGGCTACAGGGCAGGCCAGAGGCTAGGAATACTGCAGCTATTTTCTCACTTCCTGACTCCCCAAAGCCTGTCCTCCATCTACAAAATACAAGTCAGGAGTGTATTTTGAGTGCACCTCCAACAAAACTCAAGACGTTTGACACCATCCAGGACAAAGCAGCCCACTTGATTGGCACCAAATCCACAAGCATCCACAAGCATCCTTTCCCTCCACCACTGACACCCAATACACACTGCCGCTGCTATCTACAAGGTGAACTACAGAAATTCATCAAAACTCCTTAGACAGCACCTACCAAATCCATGACCACTTCCATCTAGAAGGACAAGGAGAGCATTTAACAAGGGAGTACCACCACCTGCAAGTTCCCCTGCCAGTCCCACACTGTCCTGACTTGGAAATATATTGCTGTTCCTTCACTGTTGCTAGGTCAAAACGCTGGAATTCCCTCCCTATGGGCAATGTAGATTAACCTACAGCACACGGACTGCAGCAGTTCAAGAAGGCAGCTCACCCATCACCATCTCAAGGGCAACTAGGGACAGGCAATAAATGCTGGGCAGTCAGCGACATCCATGTCTCATGAATAGATCAAAAACACTAGGCACTCGCCTGCTTCATCCACTGTTTGCCCTTGGTTTTTATCTGAGGCTGCTAGAAGTACTCGTAAAGTTGAAAACTGTGATAAATGCCCCTTCTACTTGGGACGGTTTTGGGCTTGAGATTCCCATGAGTAAGTGGAGATATTGCTCTTTCATCAGGAAAGCTTTGATGACATCCTTGAACCATTGCCTCTGACAATGGTAACAGCTTACCATGAAAATTTCTGGAGTAGACAGTTTGTTTTGGAAGTCTTGTGTCAGGTATGTGAATGATACAGCCCACCCATTGAATTAGATTGATCTTAAGCAGTGCATCAATATAGAGGCCATTAGCCTGGGAGGGTCACTGATCTTGATGTGACAATTTTGCCTGTGCTAGAGACCTCAGAGACAAAACAGAAACTGCAACAGACTACTCACAAAGAACTGACAGAATTGAATATGAAGGAGAATAGCAACTTCATTTTCTATTGAAATCTCGGAGCTAACATCTCAAGCTGTCTACCTTTGTAAAGTCAAATGAAAAAGTCAAGAGGAAAAGGCTGATCTACGAGGTCATGATCAATCAATTAAGGGAATGATCAAGCCTTCAGGGGATTTCTTGCTCATCTCGCAAAGATGAATCAAGAGCTGAGAAAGGAAAGAGGGTCCGAGTTGTCTATGACTTACATAAATTATTTACATGAGAATATTGAAGGCATGATTAATAAGTTTGTAGGTGACACCAAAATTGGCGGCTTGGTAGACAGTGAAGGTTGTCGAAGATTACAAAGTGATCTTGATCAATTGGGTCAATGGGCTGAAGAGTGGCAGATACAGTTTAATTTGGATAAATGTGAGGTATTACATTTTGGTAAAACAAGCAAGGGCAGAGTTTATACAATTACAAGTCAGGCATGGGTAGTGTTGTGGAACAGAGAGACCGAGCAGTTCAAGTACATTAATCTTTGTGTCACAAGCAGTCAGGATGGTTAAGAAGACTTTTAGCACGCTTGCCCTTCATTGTTCAGATCTTTGAGTATCAGTGTTGGGACATTATGTTGAGGTTATACAGGACATTGGTGAACCTGCTTCTGGAATACATCATGCAGTTCTGGTCACCCTGTTATAGGAAGGATATTATTAAGCTGAAGAAGGTTCAGAAAAGATTTACCAGAATGTTGCCAGGAAAGGAAGTTTTGAGTTATAAGGAATGGCTGGATAGGCTGGGAATTATTTCACTGGAACATAGGAGGTTGAGGGGTGATCTCATGAAATCATGAGGGGCACAGATAAGACCATAAGACATAGGAGAAGAAGTTCGGCCATTCAGCCCATCAAGTATGCTCTGCCTTTCAATCATAGGTCATAATTTTCTCAAGCCCATTGTCTCACTTTTTCCCCGTAACCCTGGATCCCCTTGACAATCAAAAATCTATCTCTGTCTTAAACACATTCAATGACCTGGCCTCCACAGCCTTCTGGGGCAGTGAATTCCAGAGATTCCCCACTCTCTGGTTGAAGCAGTTTCTCATTATGTCTGTTCTGAAAGGTCTTTCCTTTACTTTCAAATATGCCCTTGGGTCCTAGTCTCTCCTACTAACGGAAACATCTTCCCAACATCTATTCTGCCCAGGCCATTCAGTATTCATAGAACATAGAACATAGAAGAATACAGCGCAGTACAGGCCCTTTGGCCCTCGATGTTGCGCCGATCCAAGCCCACCTAACCTATACTAACCCACTATCCTCCATATACCTATCCAATGCCCGCTTAAATGCCCATAAAGAGGGAGAGTCCACCACTGCTACTGGCAGGGCATTCCATGAACTTACGACTCGCTGAGTGAAGAACCTACCCCTAACTTCAGTCCTATATCTACCCCCCCCTTAATTTAAAGCTATGCCCCCTTGTAATACCCGACTCCATACGCGGGAAAAGGTTCACACTGTCAACCCTATCTAACCCCCTAATCATCTTGTACACCTCAATCAAGTCACCCCTAAACCTTCTTTTCTCTAATGAAAACAGCCCCAAGTGTCTCAGTCTTTCCTCATACGATCTTCCTTCCATACCAGGCAACATCCTGGTAAACCTCCTCTGTACCCGTTCCAGTGCCTCCACATCCTTCCTATAGTATGGCGACCAAAACTGCACACAATATTCCAGATGCGGCCGCACCAGAGTCTTATACAACTGCATCATGACCTCAGGACTCCGGAACTCAATTCCTCTACCAATAAAAGCCAGTACGCCATATGCCTTCCTCACCGCACTATTTACCTGGGTGGCAACTTTCAGAGATCTGTGTACATGGACACCAAGATCCCTCTGCTCATCCACACTACCAAGTATCCGACCATTAGCCCAGTACCCCATCTTTTTGTTATTCTTCCCAAAGTGAATCACCTCACACTTAGCTACATTGAATTCCATTTGCCACCTTTCTGCCCAGCTCTGCAGCTTCTCTATATCCTGCTGTAACCTGCCACATCCTTCCTCACTGTCAACAACTCCTCCGACTTTCGTATCATCCGCAAACTTGCTCACCCAACCTTCTAACCCCTCTTCCAGGTCATTTATAAAAATGACAAACAGCAATGGTCCCAAAACAGATCCTTGCGGAACACCGCTAGTGACGGCACTCCATGAAGAAACTTTGCCATCAACTACTACCCTCTGTCTTCTTCCATCCAGCCAATTCCTAATCCAAACCTCCAACTCACCCTCAATGCCATATCTCCGTATTTTCTGCAGTAGCCTACCATGGGGAACCTTATCAAACGCCTTACTAAAATCCATATATACCACATCTACCGCTTTCCCCTCATCAACCTCCTTCGTCACCTTTTCAAAGAATTCAATAAGGTTTGTGAGGCACGACCTGCCCTTCACAAAACCATGCTGACTATCCTTGATCACATTATTCCTATCCAGATGTGCATAAATCCTATCCCTTACAATTCTCTCTAAGACTTTGCCCACAACAGAAGTGAGACTCACCGGCCTATAGTTACTAGGGTTATCCCTACTCCCCTTTTTGAACAAGGGAACCACATTTGCTATCCTCCAGTCTTCTGGCACTACTCCTGTAGACAAAGAGGACATAAAAATCAAGGCCAATGGCTCTGCAATCTCCTCCCTTGCTTCCCAGAGAATCCTAGGATAAATGCCATCAGGCCCAGGGGACTTATCTATTTTCACCTTTTCCAGGATTTCCAACACCTCTTCTCTACATACCTCAAAGCCATCCATTCTACTTATTTGTGACTCAGTATTCACATTGACGACAATGCCCTGTTCCTGAGTAAATACTGAAGAAAAGTATTCATTCAGTGTCTCCCCAATCTCTTCCGCCTCCACACGCAACTTCCCACTACTATCCTTGACTGGACCTATTCCTACCCTAGTCATTCTTTTATTCCTAACATACTATAGAAAGCCTTAGGGTTTTCCCTAATCCTACCGACTAAGGACCTTTCATGTCCCCTCCTTGCTGCTCTTAGCTCTCTCTTCAAGTCCTTCTTGGCTACCCTATAACTCTCAATCGCCCCAATTGAACCTTCACGTCTCATCTTGAGATAGGCCGCCCTCTTCCATTTAACAAGGGATTCCAATTCCTTATTAAACCACGGCTCCCTCGCACGACCCTTTCCTCCCTGCCTGACGGTACATAATTATCAAGGACACTCAATAGTTGCTCCTTGAACAAGCTCCACATATCATTTACACTCTTGCCTTGGAGTCTACTTTTCCAAGCCACACATCCTAAGTCATGCCTCACCGCATCATAATTTCCCTGACCCCAGCTATAACTCTTGCCCTGTAGTACACACTTATCCCTCTCCATCACGAGTGTAAAAATCACCGAATTATGGTCACTATCCCCAAAGTGCTCACCTACCTCTAATTCTAACACCTGGCCTGGTTCGTTACCCAGAACCAAATCCAGTATGGCCTCACCTCTTGTTGGCCTGTCTACATATTGTGTCAGGAAACTCTCCTGCACACATTGAACAAACACTGACCCATCTAACGAACTTGAGCTATAGCTTTCCCAATCAATATCAGGAAAGTTAAAGTCCCCCATAACAACCACCCTATTACTGTCACTCATCTCCTGAATCACCTTCCCTATCCTTTCTTCAATGATTCTAGGACTATTAGGAGGCCTGTAAAAGACTCCTAACAGGGTGACCTCACCTTTCCTATTCCGAACCTCAGCCCAAACTACCTCAGATGGCAAGTCCTCATCCATCGTCCTTTCCACCACTGTAATACTATCTTTGACAAGCAATGCCACACCTCCCCCTCTTTTACCCCCACCTCTGACCCTACTAAAACATTTAAATCCTGGAATCTGCAACAGCCAATCCTGTCCCTGTTCTAGCCATGTCTCCGTAATAGCCACAACATCGAAGTCCCAGGTACCAACCCACGCTGCAAGTTCACCTACCTTATTTCGTATACTTCTTGCATTGAAGTATACACACTTCAAGCCACTTTCCTGTTTACAGGCACCCTCCTTTGAAATTGATGCCATGTTCCTAACCTCCCTACACTCCAGGCCCTGCACCCTGAAGCTACAATATGGGTTCCCATGCCCCTGCAGAGTTAGTTTAAACCCCCCCCAAGAGCACTAGCAAACCTCCCCCCAAGGATACTGGTGCCCCTCAGGTTCAGGTGTAGACCATCCTGTTTATAGAGGTCCCACCGTCCCCAGAAAGAACCCCAGTTATTCAAAAACCGGAATCCCTCCCTCCTGCACCATCCCTGTAGCCACGCATTTAAGTGTTCTCTTTCCCTATACCTCGAATCTCTATCAAGTGGCACGGGTAACAAACAAGACTTCGGGCTGCTCCCCCTCCCCCTCCAAGACCCGGAAAACACGATCAGAGACATCACGTACCCTTGCACCTGGGAGGCAACATACCAAACGTGAGTCTCTCTCGTTCCCACAAAACCGCCTATCTGTGCCCCGAACTATACTGCAGCGGTGTTTTTTTTTTCTCTTTCACTCTCTCTTCACAGAAAGAGCGGGAGCACCAGGGGGAAGTGACAACGACCAGAGGGGTAGCCGGGAAGGAAAGCGGTGAGTCCCCAATTACTACTGCTCTGCTCTTCTTCACCCTTCCCCAATTACTACTGCTCTGCTCTTCTTCACCCTTCCCTTCTGAGTAACGGGGACAGGCTCCGTGCCAGAGGCCTGAGCCCCGTTACTTACCCCTGGTAAGTCATCCCCCCCACAAGTATCCAAAACGGTATACTTGTTCTTGAGGGGAACGACCGCAGGGGGTCCCTGCACTGGCTGCTTCCTCCCAGTCCCCCTCACTGTCACCCATCTATCTGCCATCTTTGGAGTTACTACTTCCCTATAACTCTGATCTATGACCCCCTCTGCCTCCCGAATGATCCGAAGTTCATCCAACTCCAGCTCCAGTTCCCTAACACGGTCTTGGAGGAGCTGGAGATGGGTGCACTTCCTGCAAGTGTAATCGGCAGGGACGTCGATGGCATCCCTCACCTCAAACATGTTGCAGGAGGATCATTGCACTGCCTTCACTGCCATCCCTCTAAAGCTAACTTTTATTTAAAAAAAAAACTGGGTCTAAAGAATACAACAAGCAAAATTCAGCACTTACCTACTTACCACAACAGGTGTTATTATTAGGTTAGAGGAGGAGGGCGGGTGGGAGGCACTACCCGTGTAGTGCCTCGGGTTCCTCTCCTTCGCGCTTTTAAAGGGGGAAAAAACCTACCCAGGTAAGCTTACACTAACTGCTTCCGGGTCTCGGCTGCCCCTCTGGTCGTCGTCACTTCCCCCTGGTGCTCCCGCTCTTTCTGTGAAGAGAGAGTGAAAGAGAAAAAAAAAACACCGCTGCCCGCTACCGGTAAGTACTTTTAAAACCAAACGGTCTTACCTTCGCTGCTGCTCGCACTGGAAATGACCGACGGCTTCGAAGGGTGAGTATAAATACTCACCGCTTTCCTTCCCGGCTGCCCCTCTGGTCGTCGTCACTTCCCCCTGGTGCTCCCGCTCTTTCTGTGAAGAGAGAGTGAAAGAGAAAAAAAAAAACACCGCTGCAGTATTCAATTAGATCCTCCCCCAGCCTCATTCTTCTAAACTCCATCAAGTATAGTGCCAAATCCTCAAACGTTCCTCATATGTTAAGCTTTTCATTCCTGGGACTATTCTCCGTGAACCTCCTCTGAACGTGCTCCAGGGCCAGTATATCCTTCCTGAGATGTAGGGCGCAAAACTGCAACAGTACTCCAAATGTGGTCTGACCAGAGCCTTATAGACTCTCAGAAGTACATCACTGCTTTTATATTAGTCACAGAAATTTGAGGGTGCATACATGAGGATCAGTGGTTGGCACAACATCATGGGCTGAAGGGCCTGTTCTGTGCTGTACTGTTCTATGTTCTATGTTCTATGTTCTATATTCAAGTCCTCTCATTTGCCTTCTTAACTACTGACTCAACCTGCAAGTTTATCTTGAGAGAATCCTGGACTAGAATTCCCAAGTCTCTTCACACTTCAGACTTCTGAATTTTCTCCCCATTTAGAAAGTAGTCTATGCCTCTATTCTTCCTACCAAACTGCTTAATCTCATACTTTCTCATGATGTACTCCATCTGCCACTTCTCATGTCCTCTACCATGAAGACTCACGTGAAGTAATTAATCAATTCCTCAGCCACTTCCTTGTTCTCCACAACTATCTCTCCTGATTCCTTTTCCAACTGTCCAATGTCCACTTTTGCCTCTCTTTTGCCCTTTATATATGTAAAGAAACTCTTATAGTCTTCCTTTACATTACTGGCTAGCTTACCCTCATATTTAGTCTTCTCCCCTCTCATTATTTGTTGCCATCTGCTGGTCTTTGTAAGCTTCCCAATCCCCTGGTTTCCCAATGCCCATGGCCACATTATATGCTTTCTCTTTTGCTTTTATGCTATCCCTGACTTGCCTGGTCAGCCATGGTTACCTCATTCGTCCTGTACCCTGCTTCTCCTTCCTCAGGATGAATCCCTGCTGTGTGGTGAGTGGCATGTACTGAGGTAATGTCTAACAAATCTGTGAGAAATCTTTGAGGAAATAACGAGCAGTTTAAGTCCTTGTATGGTGAATGGCAGGTGATCTTACCTGGGTGTGGAGGGTTTCAAGACTAGGGGCATATTTTTAAAGTTAGAGGAGAAAGCTTTAAAAAAGACATGAGGGGCAATTTTTATCTTTTTTTAAACGCTGTGTGGTTTGTGTGTGGAATGGACTTCCAGAGGAAGTGGTGGATTTGGGTACAGTTACAATGTTTAAAAGACATTTGGATAAGTTCATGAACAAGAAATGTTTGGAGGGATATGGGCCAGGTGCAAGCAGATTGGAGTCTTTAGTTAGGGATTAGGGATTGGAGTCTTTAGGTATGGATTGGTTGGACCAAAGGGTCTGTTTTAATGATCCATCACTCTGCGACTCTGAAGAAGGAAGCAAGGTGAGCTATGAGCTCTGTATCATTTCCCAAACTGGGTAAGGTTATGAGTGGCGAGGAGGATGCAAGGACAAGTTGAGTAAGTGGGCAAACGCATGTCAGATGTACAAACATGGGTTAGCGGTGAAATTATTCATGTCAGTGTGACAAAACAGAAAAAGCAGAATATTATTTAAATGGGGTTTTATTGGGATCTGGGTGTTCTTGTACATGAAATGAAAATAAACAGATAAGTACAACAAGTAATTTGGAAGACAAATGGCATATTGGCCTTCCTTGTAAAAGGATTTGAGTTGAGAAGTAAGGATGTCTTTCTGCAGTTATAGGGGGCTCCAGTGTGACCACACCTGGAGTGTTGCATGTAGTCCTAGATTCCTTACCTAAGGAAGGATACATTTGCCATACAGGGAAGACAGCAGAGATTCATTGGGAAGGATGGCAGGACTGTGCTATGAGGAGAAATTTGTTCAACTGGGCCTGTGTTCACTAAAGCTTAGAGGAATGAGAGCTGAACTGATTGAAACATATACAATTCTTAAGGGTAGATGTAGAGAGTAATGCTTCCCTGGTTGGGGATGCTAGTAGCAGGAGTCACAGTTTCAGGATATGAGATGAGGAGACAATTCTTCACTCAAAGAGTAGTCTACCTGTGGAATTCTCTACCACAGAAGCCTGTTAAGGCCAAGTCACTGAATATATTCAAGAATGTGAGAGAAAATGTTTCAACTTTTAAAGGCGTTAAGGGGTTTGGGGAGAAATTGGGACGATGGAGTTGAGGTAAAGGGTCAGCAACGATCATATTGAAACGCGGACAAGAGTTGGAGGGCTGAATGGCCTATATCTCCAATGTTTCTGTGGAAAAATAAATAAAAGTTAGTTTTTCAACAACTGAAATGTACCATATCACAATAAAAGTAAAAGTTAAATCGACCATTGTCCAACCAGATCAGAAGGCTGCTCTCTCATTAGAGAGAGAGAGAGAGACAACCCACCACTGGTGGTTTAACCTGAGACTCATCACACCTCAAATGAGGGGAAAGGTTGAAAAGGACAGTCCTTCCTGGTAATCTTGGCAGGTGCAGGAATTGAACCTATGTTGTTGCCAACACTCTGCACCACAAATCAGACAGCAAAGATAACTGACACACCCCTTACCACAGTACAGTTCTGATTAAAATGTGTTTGATATCCAACAATAGATTGAAAAGACAGAATTTTCTGGAATCATAGACAGATCAGCTGTTGTTTCATTTTACATTGTTCAAAATTTGAATGGTGAAGGAAAATAGACCCTCAGATGATTATCTTATGGAGCCCACACTGTTTATTCAATGACGTTATATGAGACCTCAATCTTTGCATTTACAATCCATGATAGGTTATTAATACATCCCAAAATAACATAAAAATCCATCTAGCACTTTTCAACTGACTTTATGAGTTAAACAAAAAGCCACAAATTGTATTCATATAATGCCTTCAACACAGTAGAACATAATTCCAAACACTATTTTCACCAAACTGCATGGGTCCACAATGGCATTTGTAAAATAAAGAGACTGCACAGTAAAACAGATAGGACAAAGATAATGAAAGGAAACATTGGCCCACAGGAATGCTAGCAAACAATAAAGACCATCATTAAAATAACACAAGCAAAAGGAATAAATATTCTTGTCAGTACTTCTGAAGCATAATCTGCAGCTTTATTTTTGCATTATACTAGGTTCATTCCTACTTACAAAAAAATTAAAAACCTCCTTCAGATGCACCTTAAAACCTATCTCTTTGCCGTATCTTATGTACCAGTGTCTGAATTTGTTTGCAAACTTGCCAATGGATCTTCTTGAAATACATCAAAGGTACCACATAAATGCAAGGTGATTTTGTTGTTACACTGCAAAATAGCTTCAGCTGAATAGGTAAGCCAATGACTTCACCTGACTCACTCAAATATAAGTGGGAATTAAATGTAAACAAACTCAATTATTTTCAATTGCTTTATCACAGCTCAAATCTAAAAGCAGATTTTGGGACTAGCTGGATTGCAAATATGACACTGTTACTAATTTATAAACAGTGTGAATTCTAATTCTGGTGTTCAGGTTCAATCTCAACCAACACTACCTAGAAGTCTGTGGGAAGCTAGACAAGTGATTGCTGGCCCCCTTGCTGAGATGTTTGTATCACCAATAGTCACAGGTGAGATGCCAGAAGACTGGAGGTTGGCTAATGTGGTACATTATTTAAGAAAGCTGGTAAGGACAAGCCAGGGAACTATAGACCGGTGAGCCTGACGTCTGTGGTGGGCAAGTTGTTGGAAGGAATTCTGAGGGACAGTATTTACACATATTTGGAAAGGCAAGGACTAATTAGGGATAGTCAACATGGCTTTGTGCATTGGAAATTATGTCTCAAGAACTTGATTGAGTTTTTTGAAAAAGTAACAGGCTCATAGTTCTTTGAAAGTAGAGTTGCAGATGGATAGGACAGTGCAGAAGGCGATCGGTATGTTTTCCTTTATTGGTCAGAGCACTGAGTATAGGAGTTGGGACATCATGTTGTGGCTGTACAGGACATTGGTTAGGCCACTTTTGGAATATCGCATGCAATTCTGGTCTCCTTCCTATCAGAAGGGTTCAGAAAAGATTTACAAGGATGTTGCCAAGGTTAGAGGATTTGAGCTATAGGGAGAGGCTGGGGCTGTTTTCCCTCGAGCATCGAAGGCTGAGGGGTGACCTCATAGAAGCTTTTAAAATCATGACGCACAAGGATTAAATAAATAGATAAAGTCTTTTCCCTGGGGTGCAGGGGTCCAGAACTAGAGGACATAGGTTTAGAGTGAGAGGGGAAAGAAATAAAAGGGACCTAAAGAGCAATTGTTTCACACAGAGGGTGGTGTGTGTAAGGAATGAGCTGCCAGAGGAAGTGGTGGAGACTGGTACTATTGCATTATTAAAAAGGCATATGAATAGGAATGGTTGAAAGGAATACGGGCCAAGTGATGGCAGGTGGGACTAGATCAGGTTGGGATTTCTGGTCGGCATGGACCAGTTGGAGTGAAGGGTCTGTTTCCATGCTGTACATCTCTGTGCTTCTATGACTATATGACTATTCTGCACAGTAGGTAATCCCATTCTGCCTTGCTTAATGAGATGACACATGACTTTGCACTGCACTCATTTATGTTGATACAAAACAGCCACTGAACTTGTTTTAGAACATAGATCATTGAATGTTACAGTGCAGTGCAGGCCCTTTGGCCCTCGATGTTGCGCCAACCTGCGAAATTAGTCTAATGCCCATCTAACCCATACCATTCCATTATTATCCATACACATGTCCAATACCCATTTAACATCAGCGTGTCTTCTCCAATTGCAGGGGGGCTGTTCCATGCCCTTACTGCTCTCTGAGTAAATAAACTACCCCTGATATCTGTCTTAAATCTATTACCCCTCAATTTAAAGCTATGTCCCCTCGCGTTAGCCTTCACCATCCAAGGAAAAAGGCTCTCACTGTCCACCCTATTTAACCTTCTCATTATCTTATATGTCTCGATTAAGTCACCTCTCAACCTTCTTCTCTCCAGCGAAAACAGCCTCAGTTCCCTCAGTCTTTCCTCATAAGATACCAGACAACATCCTAATAAATCTCTTCTGAACCCTTTCCAAAACTTCCACGTCCTTCCTATAATGCAGTGACCAGAACTGCGTGCAATACACCAGGTGCAACCTTACCAGCGTCTTGTATAGCTGCAGCATGACTTCGTGGCTCCGAAACTCAAGCCCCCTACCAACAAACGCCAACACACAATGCCTTCTGAACAACCTTATTAATCTGGGTGGCAACTTTCAGGGATTTATGCACTTGGACACTGAGATCTCTCTGTTCATCTACACTGCCAAGAATGTTACCATTAATCCAGTACTCTGCGTTCCTGTTACTTCTTCCGAAGTGAACTACCTCACACTTTTCTGCATTAAACTCCACTTGCCACTTCTCAGCCCAGCCCTGCATCTTATCTGTGCCCTTTTGTAACCCACAACATCCTTCAGCACAATCCACACTCTGCACAATTTCCCCAAGTCAATTTCAGATGCAGCGTTCTGCAGTTTTTCTCAATTTAAATAATACACTGTTCTTTTGTTTTCCTTTCCAAGATAAACAACGTCACAATTTCCCACATTATACCCCATTTGCCAAGCATTTTCCCACTTACTTAGCCCAGTCATATTGCTCTGTAATAGATTTGAATCTCTCTCACAACCTTTCTTTCTACCTATTTTTGTGTTCTCTGCAAACTGGGCTACAGTACATTTACTTCCTTCTTCTAAGTTTGCAATACATATTGGTCACAGGTCATCAACCGGGAGAAGAGTCCTCTGTCCTCACTTACTGTTTCCTGCACTTAAGCCAATTCTCTACCCATGCTGAAAAATGTGTTGCTGGAAAAGTGCAGCAGGTCAGGCAGCATCCAAGGAGCAGGAGAATCGACATTTCGGGCATAAGCCCTTCTTCAAGGCTTATGCCCGAAATGTCGATTCTCCTGCTCCTTGGATGCTGCCTGACCTGCTGCGCTTTCCCAGCAACACATTTTTCAGCTCTGATCTCCAGCATCTGCAGTCCTCACTTTCTCCTAATTCTCTACCCATTCCAATTTACTACTTCTGACACCATCTTATGACTCACCCTTTTATCAGGGACCTTGTCAAACATCTTCTGGAAGTCCAAATGCAGCACCCTCTATTACAAAGCTTATTTCACAAATGATTAAACAAAATGAGGAAGATTCATGATGGGCCCCAATAATTGCTCCAATTTCAAATCTGTATGTTGTAAAAATTCATTTACAGAGGCCAGCAGATAAACTTATGGGTTATGGAACTGAACTTTTAACAACTTGGCATCTCAAAAAGGTTTGAGTTACAGTGATTAACTTTAGAATTACTGAAAAGATTTATTACTCGAGAGTTTGGCTAGGAGCATGGATGCAGGTTCAAATTTCTGTTTGACAATGTGCAATTATCACTGGGACATAGTCACAAGGGGTTTATCATTTGTGTGCAAGCTTGGATTATTTTGCAGTAAAAATCACTCAGTCAAAAACTTAGTGACAAAGCAAAAATGTTTAAAACGAAGCTACCTTAGAGTTAGCATCATTTCTTGACTGTGACCACCTAGTATTTCAAGTCTAGACGATTCTATGTACCAAGGTCACGTTATACTAAGAATAAAATATGTGTCTGCCTGTACACAGCTGTGTAATTAAATACTATCCAGGAAAACAAACAAAATTCATTATAATTTTAATGTCAAATTATATATATATATATAGGAAAATAATAATTAAAATAATTAATTCCATTATAAAAGACTGACTTTAATCTTACACTGATTTATATTAGTTGCGCTTGTGAAAAGGTATCCTGATCGGCAGATACTTTTAAATATGTCAGGAGGCCTTTTATAAAAAGTTAAGCTGCAAATAATGTCTTTAAGATTAGAACAAAATTTAGAGACAAATATTCATAGAAGTTATATAAATATATGTGTTGAAAATGAGATTAAATTGATATGAATTAAACAATTTATTGATTAATAATCAAGATTAATTCTGCAAATTGGAAAGACAAATTAAACTGAAATAAAGAATATGCCAGCCAGTCTAAGGATGAACAGACCCATTCACATGGAGGGAGGGAGGGGCTTGAATTTTTGACAAGTTGTTAGAACATCTCAACTCCAAAGACCCCACCAGTTAGCAATATCCAAAAGGAGATATGCTTTCGTGGATCTGAAATCTCTTAGATTTGAGTACACAGGGCAGATCACACCTTAAATGCATTATCTGGACTGACATAACTCCAATTATTAAAGTTCACTTTTAAATGTTCTGCGACTTACATATGAAAGAACTGAAGCTAACATGTTCATTCTAAAAGATGAGAGACTTAACAAATGACCCAGGTATTTTTCAATATGTAATTTCAGTTACATCACACTGTAAATTTTGCTATAAATTCTGTGTCTTATGATCTTATACTCCACAACCACCTGATGAAGGAGCAGTGCTCCGAAAGCTAGTGCATCCAAATAAACCTGTTGGACTATAACCTGGTGTTGTGTGATTTTTAACTTTGTACATCCCAGTCCATCACCGGCATCTCCGAATCGTAATTGTATGAATGTATGACTCTTCTGCATTCAGACTTAACTAACTCTGAATTATATTCTACATTACAACTCTGTGCTAAAATATATTTCTCTTTAAACTAATTTGCTGAATTTATGATCTGATTAGTTTTGTCTTACCCTAAGGGTGAAATTGTTGCTTTGAATCTGAGATTTGAAAGTAATTTTTGATCAATTGGATTAATTCCAAATGGGCTTCAATCCAAACTAGACTAACATCCATTCTCATGTTAACTTTGATGAACAGCTAGACCTGCCAGTCAGGATGATTAACGGTGATAAAAGAGTTTTTCTTTGTTATCTATTTTTACTGCTGCTTTGAGCCTTTCTTGTGGGGCTCAGAGAGATTATATCATGCTGCTTTCAGAAGTGCAATTTTACATTGGGATTCAATAAATGAATGACCCCATGCCCCTCTGATCTATTTAATTTTAGGATGCAGTGATTGATATAAATAATGCTAAAGTGAACAAATAGTTCATGTTTTCCTATTCTGAACAAGAAGCTTTCTGAAACAACTGGTCACTTTTTGAAGTCTTCTCCATCAGTATAATAAAGCATATGCAATGTTATCCCTTGAGAAAAATTGAACCAATTATTTCTTAGTTTGGTGATGGTTATTGATAAGTTAAGTTTGATCACAGAATCACTAACCACAAGGGAAGCCATTTTGATCATCTTGTCTGCACCAGCTTTCTCTCCATTTTCTTGCACGTTGTTTTCAACAAAATAATTACTCAATGTCGTCATGATTCTCTTAACTGAAGCTGTAACCACCACATTTCCAGACAATGCATTCCAAACCACAACTACTGAGTGAAAAACATTTTTTCACATCACATTTGCTCCTTTTGAAAATCACTCTCAATTTACGTCCTCTCATTCCTGATCCTTTCATGAGTTGCTACATTTTCTCCTTATCGACTTTATCTAGCCCACTCATGATTTTGAAAATGTTGTTCAGATCACCTCTTCGTCCTCTTCTCTCCAAAGATGTCTCCCACGCTTCAAATTTTACAGCATGCATCTGATCTAAAAATATCTTTTGCCCAATAGTAAGTGACAGGATCAATATAAGGCATGCTTTACCAACCATTCTGCCTTTTGCCCTTTCTCCCCAACCATACTATAAAAATTCCATGTATTCCGAATTGTAACATGGTGTATTTTGTACAATAGAAGTACTGTCACAATTAAAGAAAGAAGCAAAATATATGATTTATTTGATGGGCCAAATAACCTTCTTCTGTTTGCAATGATTCAACAAATGGTATTCCATTATTTTTGTGCTTTGTGAGTACACAGTATACCATCCTTAAAACAACTCAAATAAAAGAAAAAATCTTTTAGTAATCATGTAGCAAAGTCATAAATCAACTTAGAAAGAACTTTGACATATACAACATTGTCGCTCCTTTAAATCCCATATCTGTTACAGATAGACCATTAGCTCTGAGGAGCTGTCAAATAAGCAATACCTTTGGTAATCATTGAAGGTAACCAATTGTATATCAATGTAAACTCACTTTAGAACCAATCTGAGAATTAGGGGTCCCTTGAAACCATTGTAGTGCTTGCCAAGACCGTGATGTGAAACATTGAGCTTGGGAAATACATTCTGTTGGAGTTCTGGGCCATTGCACTCAACATTTGATTGCACAATTACACAAAAAAATCACATCATTCAGATAGGCTATCAATTTGTTCACTTGTCATATAGTCATAGAGATATATAGCAGAGAAACAGACCCTTCAGTCCAACTCATCCATGTTGACTAGATAGTCTAAATTAATACAGTATCATTGCCAGAATTTGGACCATATCCCTCTAAATTCTTCCTAACAAAGTTCCCATCCAGGTGCCTTGAAATGTTTAATTGTACCAGCCTCCACATTTCTCTGGCAGCTCATTCCATACACACACAACCTTCTGCATGAAAAAGTTGCCCCTCAGATCCCTTTTATACCTTTCCCCTCTCAACCTAAACCTTTTCCCCTCGAGTTTTGGACTCCACGACATTGGAACAAAGACCTTGGCTAGTCACACTATCCATGCTGCTCAGGATTTCATAAACCTCTATTGAAACTCATAAAACTCAGCCTCCGATGCTCCAATTTTGGAAGTTAATTCTGCTTTCTCTCCACAGATACTGCCAGAACTGTTGAGTTTCTCCAAAGCTTTCTGTTTTTGTTTATGTCAGGTCTCCAGCACTAGCATTTCTTTGTTTTATATCGGCCGAGTGAATCTCTTTTGAGCAGGCTATAGTGGCAGTATATCATTTTTTAAAATATGTGGACCACAAATGTGCATAGTATTTCAGAAGCAGCTTCATGAACACTCTGTATGGTTGTAACAAGACCTCCCTATTTTTAAACTCCAGCCCTGTAGCAATAAAGGTCAAAATTCCATTTGCCTTCTTAAATCTTTGCTGCACTTATATTCTAATGTTTTAAATTTTATGCAAATATCATTCAGATCGCTCTAAGCTGCATTATTTTAGAATCTCTGGTTGTTGGTTTGCTCACTGAGCTGGAAGGTTCATTTTCAGACATTTCGTCACCATGTTAGGTAACATCTTCAGTGATCCTCCAGATGAAGCACTGGTGGTTTAGCCTGCTTTCTATTTATATGTTTGAGTTTCCTTGGGTTGGTGATGAAATTTCCTGTGGTGACATCATTTCCTGTGGTGATGTCATTTCTGATTATTTTTGGTAAATGGGATCCAAGTCAATATATTTGTTGATAGAATTCCGGTTGGAATGCCATACTTCTTGGAATTCTTGCGTCTAGAATCTTTCTCCATTTAAATAATAGTCTGCATTTTTATTCTTTCTACAAATGTGCACAATCTCACTTTCCTACATTAAACTCTATCTGCCAGGTTTTTGCTAATTCACTGGATCTCTGTGCATTCCTTTGCAGAGCATAACCTATTTTGGTATCATCAGCAAATTTACACATCTGCACGCCTCCAAGTCATTAATATGGATTGTACATAATTGAGGTTTGTAAACCAACAAGAAACAACATCAAAGGCATAGTCTGTTATTACAACTTCTTACAAGTGTCAGTCATTCTTCAATCAATAGACCACCTGCTGAGCTGAAGCCAAGTTCAATTTTTTAAACTTAGCCCAGCATTCATAATGGTTACAACTGTCTAAACAAAGGCTACCAACAACTTTGGATATAACTGGCATAATATAATGATGTTCAATTTCCAGTTCTAACTGACTGGCTTTTACCAATGAATGAAAAGAGATGCAATATTTTTCTTCTAATTTTCAAAAGCACACTTTATTTTTAACAGCCAGAGCTATCAGATATTGCAAGACAGTGGAGCCTGACAGAATGTATTTTGTACATTTTTAATTGCATAATGGCAATTTATCAATTGGAATCTGTACAGCAATGTATGCCAAGAGAAAGTGGAGACTGCAGATGCTGGAGATCAGAGTCGAGAGTGTGGTGCTGGAAAAGCACAGCAGGTCAGTAGCAAAGAATCAACATTTCGGGCATAAGCCCTTCATCAGGAATCTATGCCAACACTTAAGCAATAATTATACCCCTTGGATTATACCTGCCCCCTGTAAAAACACCATCCCTCACAGACCTCTTAAGCAATGATAGTCAAAGTAAGAGTCAACTGTCTTTTGCAGAATAGATCCCTATTGTCAGTCACTGCATTAAAACATGTATTCATTACAATATAGTTTCTTGTTCTCAGTGAGACATGCTCAAACATAGAATTAGTCCCAGGAAACACTTCAGCATTTGATGTTAACTGCATGATGAAAACATGTCAGTGTAAAATCGGCATTCACGATTTGAAGAACTGGTTTGTGGCTTTAATGCAGAAGTGTATACTTTAAAGTTTCCAGCCCGTGTTACACCTCTGACATATGAAACATTGCCACTCCTTTAAATCCATGCCTGCTTCCAGATAAACCATTAGTTCTGAGAAACCTATGAAATAAACATTACTTTGGGTGATTATTGAATGTGGTTTGTCGATGAAAAATAATTTTTGAAATAATCTCAGAATCTAGTGTGTCCCTTGAAATCTCTGTGGTATTCACTGACCCTCAGTTGTGAAACGTGGAGCTAGGGTAATGTATTATCTCAGAGAATACTTTGTTCTGGGTCACTGCTCTAACTGTTTGATTGCACAACTAGACACTGTATTCACAAAGTTCATAGAGAGGCTATCATTTTTTTTCCTGCATATATACTTGTTAATTTGCTAATGGAACAGTCTTGTTGTGCATTTATTTCCCCTCCCCCCACACTACCACCTAACTGTGGTAGTGCTTATTATTTTCCCCAGCACCCATGTTGTGTGTGTGCAGGTGTGAGACACAGTGAGAGACAACAGGTGTACAAATCTTTATTCAATTTCCACCAACAGGAAGAAAGGAAACACCAGGGTGGCCAGTGACAAGCAGTGCCCTTCTCAGAAGGTATTGCTGCATGATCAAACAGTGAAGGGGATTAAATCAGAATAGAGTAGGAGGGGGAAATAATAAACTTCACTCCCTGTGGTGCTCAGCTTTCCCTGAAAATCTCGTGGGTGTTGATGGGCACCGCATGCTCCCTCTCCAGGGTCACCGGGGCTCTTGCATGGCTACTTTACACTGTCATTAGATTTACAAAGCAGGTCTGGAATATTGATCTCATCTCCTCCATGTGAATAAAGTCAGAAGTCACACGGCATCAGGTTATAGTCCAACAGTTTTATTTTAAACCACAAGCTTTCGGAGCGCTCCTGTTTTGTCAGGTGAAGTGGAAGGAAACACACTGGCACAGAACTTATAGGCAGAGGGATCAGAAGTTCGTACAAATGGTGTGAGTGGAGTGTCAGTAACTGAATAGCAAGTGAAGGGATGACCTATGATCTGACTAATTAAGGCAGAGATAAAATTGCAAAGAATTGAAAAAAAAATGGTGCTAGTACCAAACCAAATGGTTGGAATGACATGATAGGTATAAGAGTCGCATGACAAGGGTCTAATCAAAGTAACAAGTAATCCAGAACAATACGAACTAATTAAGGTAGAGAAATAAGGAGGAGAAAGTGAGGTCTGCAGATGCTGGAGATCAAAGTTGAAACTTTATTGCTGGAACAGCACAGCAGGTCAGGCAGCATCCAGGGAACAGGAGATTCGACGTTTCGGGCACAGGCCCTTCTTCAAGAATGAGCAGAGAGTGTTCAGCAGGAGAAGATAAAAGGTAGGGAGGAGGGACTTGGAGGAGGGGCGTTGGAAATAAGAGAAATAAATTATTAAAGTGATGGTGTCAAAACAGGACAGTAAGGAAGACTTTACAAACACAGAACAGTGTGGTGGGGTTACACATAGTACAACATTAACCCAAGATCACAGCTGAGGCTTACTCATGGATACAGAATTTGGCTATCAGTTTCTGCTCAGTGATTCTGCGTTGTTGTGTATCTCAAAGGCCGCCTTGGAGAGGGGCTGCCTTGGAGAGGGGCTGCCTTAGAGAGGGGTCACCTTCGAGAGGGTCTGCCTTGGAGAGGGTCTGCCTTGGGGAGGGGCTGCCTTGGAAATGGGCCACCTTAGAGAGAGGTCGCCTTCAAGAGGGTCTGCCTTGGAGAGGATCTGCCTTGGAGAGGGGCTGCCTTGGAGAGGGCTGCCTTGGACAGGGCTGCCTTGGAGAGGGGCCACCTTGGAGAGGGGCTGTCTTGGAGAGGTGCCACCTTAGAGATGGGCTGCCTTGGAGAGTGGCTGCCTTGGAGAGGGGCCACCTTGGAGAGGGGCTGACTTGGAGAGACGCTGGCTTCGTGGTCCTCTATGTGAGAGAAAGTAAGAACCTTGCAGGAGGGAGTTGAAGGACAAAACATCTTCCATTCAACACATTGTGAAACACAGAACAAGTACCAGGTCAAACTGGATGACAAAGAGTTCCTGCTCATGTTGTCAGGAATATTAACATTAACTGGAAGGTAGTAATTCTTTCAACATTCTCTCACCATGTCCTTGGTAGAGACACAGCTGAACTGTCGGAAACTGGGAAAGGACACTGCTAAGCCAGGTCCATATCTTGCACGCAGCTTTCTCGATAAGCAGTCCTTACAAAATCCTCAAGTTATGAGAGTATGGGGGTCTTCCTACACTAGAAGTTTGAAAGACTTCAGTATATCTGTTGAGATGCACATACTGCAAATAAATATTTACTGCTCTTCCTTGTTTTGTATTTGAGTGTAATTCTAAAAGTTGGGAAGATCAAGTATACCTGCCCTTAAGGAACAGAATAGAATCCCTCTATTTGAGGGATTGTGGGCTGACTCTTAAAAAGGAAAAAAGATTTGATTAAATAGCAGCTGACAGAGTCATATTCCCAAATCATAGTTTTCAACTAATGTCCCTAACTCCTCCATCAATCTCCTTGTGTACATCTCCTGTCTTACCAACAGGAGATATTCTCGATTATATTCAGATGCATGAAATGTATACATTTCAGAGGAAATGTCCATTCCAGTCAAGCATGATTGTCTACATTTAAGTAATTAACTATATGAGTAAGCTCCACAAACACTTACGCCCTTAATGATAGCAGAATCCACGTTAGTGTAAAAGATAACATTGAAGCTTTTATATCCATCTTCAGCAAGCGGTGCAACATGAATGATCTCCGTCTTGTCCTGTTGTCTTCACTATCACAGAGCTTAGTCTTGAGCCAATACAATTCACTCTACGTGATTTCACAAAACAGATGAAGGTGCTGGATACTTCCAAGGTTATGGATCCTGTCAAGAGTTTGGTAAGATTTGTACTTCAGGAGTGTGTACGTATCGAACAAGCCGATCCAAAACAGCTAAAATATAAGCATCTACCTCACAATGTGGAAACTTGCCCTGGAATGTGCTGCTCACAAAAAAATGTAGGATATATCTATTTCAGCACTCATAATCCTATTGGTCTGTGCTTGATCATTAACAAAGTGATAGAAGATATTGTCAATAGTGCTAATAAGCAGCACAAACACAAACCGCACACTGAAGCTGAGTTTGGGTTTTGCCACATTACAGCCTTGGTTTAAACTTGGACAAAAGAGCTGAATTCCAGAGATGAGGTGAGAATGACTGTCCTTGTCATCAAGAGATCAAGGACTTTTAGCCAATGGGAAATAGAGGGAAAACCATCTGACTGATGAGTCCAAAGGATGATGGTTGAGTTTCTTGGTTAGGGTTAGAGTTTGTTGGAGGTGAATTATCTCAGTTCAAGGATATTACTGCTGGGATTCCTCAGAGTCATGTTCGAGGCCTAACCGTCAACAATGACTTTTCCTTTAACATTAGGTATGAAACTGGGATCTTCACTGACGTTGCACAATGTTCAGCATCATTGGCAATGCCTTTGGTGCTGAAACAATCTATGCCCACCTGCAGTACGATCTAGCAGTCCCTCAGGATCAAAGTTGACTTTCTTCTATTCAGGAATTATGAGTCCTGAGGTGACTGAACAGCTCAATGCTGGACATTTGCGCCCTGTACCAGGTGTTCTTTTTAAGAACATGGATGGGAGTTATACTCAGGTTTCTGCATATACACTTCCATTCACTGATCATGCTTGGCCTCCATTTAGGCTTGTCAGAGAGGCCTGAGACTGTTGCACCTTTGTGGATGTTCCGACTCAAGTTTCTGCTCACGTGAGCTCGAGATTCCCATTCGTTGCTGGGATGTCGTACTTTTTCAAAAAGGCTTTCAGGATGTTTTCCCTGAAAGCTACTTGCTGTGAAGAAGCTCAGAGTTGAAAACTTATTTTGGAAATTTTGTGTCAGGCATGCAGATAACATAACTTACCAACATAGCTGATGATACCCAGATAACATTCAGCCTTGGGCTGATAAGTGGCAAGTAACTTTTTTAAAAAATGTATTCAGAGGATGTGGGCATCACTGGCTGGGCCAGCATTTGTTGCACTTCTAATGATCCTGGAGAAGGTGATGGTGAGCTGCCTTCCTGAACCACTATAGACCTTGACACATTGGAACACCCACAGTGCAGTTAGCAAAGGAGTTCCTGGATTTTAAACCAGTGACAGTGAAGGAATGGCAATATACTTCCAGGTCCCGACGGTGAGTGGCTTGGAGGGGAATGTGCAGGAGATAGTGATGCCGTGTATCTGTTGTCCTGGTCCTTTTAGAGGTTATGAGTTTGAAAGATGCTTTTGAAGAAGAGCTTTTGGTGACTTACTCCATTTTTTGCTCTGTGCGTCAGTGATAAAGAGCAAGCATGTCGAAGATGGTGGATGGGATGCCAGTCGAGTGCTCTACTTTCTACTAAATGGTTTCAAGTTTTGTTGGAGCTGAACCCATCCAAGCAAGTAATGAGTACTCCATCACTTTCCTGAATAGTTCATTGAAGGTAGAGGATAGGAATTGGGAAAGATGGGAGGTGAGTTATGCATTGCAGAATTCCTTGCCTCCAACTTGCTCTTGTAGCTGCAGTATTTATGCAGTTGGTCCAGTTCAGTTTCTGGTCAATGATAACACCCAGCGTGTTGGTAGTGAGAGATTCCACGGTGGTAATGCCATTGAAGATCAACGGATAATGGTTAGATACACTGTCTTTGGAGATAGTCATCACTAGATACTTGTGTGGCACAAATTGTACTGGCCATTTATCAGCCCAGGCTGAATGTACTTCTGATCTCGCTGTGTATGGATACAGAATGATTCAGTCAATGGGGTGTTGTGAATAATAATAAACATTGAGCAATCATCAGCAAACATGTCTGAGCTTATGAAGGAGGGAATTGATAGAACATCTGAAAGAATAATCCAATCAGCAGAGAGCTTTCCCCTTATGTTCATTGAGTTTGTTTTGCTCACATTCCTTGTTGCAATCTTAGTCACATGCTCTTGATATTAAGAGCAGCCACTCCCACCCTCACCTTGCATTACATAAGTGCCAGGTAATAACCATCTCCAAGAAAAGAGAGTTTAATCATGTCACTACCTCCTGCACATTCCCCTCCAAGCCACTCACCGTCGGGACCTGGAAGTATATTGCCATTCCTTCACTGTCACTGGTTTAAAATCCAGGAACTCCTTTGCTAACTGCACTGTGGGTGTTCCAATGTGTCAAGGTCTATAGTGGTTCGGGAAGGCAGCTCACCATCACCTTCTCCAGGATCATTAGAAGTGCAACAAATGCTGGCCCAGCACTAGTCTCATTCAATCCTCCACTGTCAAATCTTGGATGTAACCACTGACTAAAAACATAACTGAACCAGCCGTCAATATATTGTGGTTATATCACGAGGTGAAAGGATGGGAAATAACTTGCCTGCTGACTACCCAAAACCTGTTCAGTGACTACAAAGCACAATCAGGAATGTGATGGAATATTCGATTGCCATTCTTCCATTCACTCCTCCACCATAAGCACACTGTAACTGCAATTTGTCTGACACACTACTGAAACTTCCAAGTTGTCTTAGACAACTCCTTACAAACACAAGCACGTTTGCTTTCTAGAAGAACAGAGGCAGCAAACTCAACTTCAAATTCACTCCAAACTCACGCAGCATCCTGCGTGAATGTCACTGTTCTATCACTGCTACTGGAGCTCCCTTTCTAACACAACATAATGTATATTCCTGCAGCCAATTGACTGCTAAGGTTCAAGAAGGCAAGATAGACAAGCAGGAGGCTGGAAGAACACAGCAAGCCAGGCAGCATCAGAAGGTAGGTAGGCTTAAAGAAGGGTTACACCTGAAATGTGACTTCTCCAGGTCCTGATGCTGACCAGCTTTCTGGGTTTTCCCAGTTTTCTGCATCTGCAGCATCTGCAGTTTTTTTTGTCTCAAACAAGTTTCAAGAAGGCAGCTCATCGCTGCAATTTGAGCTGGGAGATAAATGCCAGTGAATTTCATATCTGTGAATAAATGTCACAAACAATAGGAGTGGCTGGATTGGAATGCGGGGTGGAGTACTGGGGATCTTCCTGGTTCCAATATATAGTCAGCCCTAACATTGTCCAAGAAATCTGGGAACTCTTCAATAATAGCTATGGTCAGCAGTGCTGGTGATTTGTCCTTTGGACATTGACCTGTTGCTGGTCTTCAGATCCAGTGTTGATAGAACTTCTCGTTCTATAGATATTTCAATCTTTGTTTGTGTTTGCTCCCCTAATATCATGCACAGCCCTCTCTCTCTCTCTCTCACACACACACACTCTCTCTCTCTCCCTCTGTGTCCATCAGGAAGATGAGAAATGCAGTCACTAGCTCAGCAACTTCAGCACAGTGAAGAAACATCTGTCTGACTCGAATCCAAATTGATTATTGATCCTAGGCCAACAGTCACAATGGAAACCTTTAATATTCACAATCACAGGAATGCCACAATTGACTAAATGGTATTCATGAACATCAAACAGATTCAGACTCAACTTTGAGCTGCAATCAAAATTGCACAGCCTCTTATTTTCTTCCTTAGTCCACTCTTCCTTAGTCCATTCATATTAACATTGCTTAAAATAGATTGTGGTATATTATCACTTTCAACAAGGGATTTTACTGATTGAACTTTATTGATTTCAATTAGTTACATTCCAACAGACTGGACAGAAATAATCCAATACTTCACTCAGAAACTATTCATTGGATTTTCAAATTTGACCTGTATAGTTGTAGCAAAATTTCTTTACTCTAATAGCCGAACTGAATGACACCCAAATTTTGGTGTCACGACCTTTGATGGTGTCACAAAAAGGATGATTTGGAATTGTGAGCTTGCTCTTCATTGACTCAGCAATGACAGCTTTGGAGCAGAGACTGATGGGATTGCCCTGGACCCACTCTTTGATATCACCAAACAACAAATGAATGGGCATTGCACCCTTCAACTTTAGGAGACATTAGGTGGAGAGGAGATGGCATAATACTATTCAAGGGGATGCGAAGGCCTAATGGGATTATTAATCCAGAGAGGAAAAAGTGAGGACTGCAGATGCTGGAAACCAGAGTTTAGATCAGAATGGTGCCGGAAAAGCACAGCAGGTCAGGCAGCATCCGAGGAGCAGGAAAATCGACGTTTCGGGCAAAAGCCTGATGAAGGGCTTTTGCCTGAAATGTCGATTTTCCTGCTCTCGGATGCTGCCTGACCTGCTGTGCTTTTCCAGCACCACTCTGATCTAAACTCCTATTAATCCAGAGACCCAAGCAATGGTCTCAGGACTCAGGTTCAAATCCTGCCATGGCAGATGGTGGAATTTGATAAAAATTCTGGAATTAAGAGTCTCGTAATGGCCATGAATCTATTGTATAAGAAAATGTCCTTTAGGGAAGGAAACCTCAAATGGTGTGGCCTACATGTGACTTCAGATCCACAGCAACATGGCTGACTCTTAACTGCCTTCTGGGCAATTATGGATGGGCAGTAAATGCTAGCCGAGCCAGTGACATCCACATCCCATGAATGAATAAAATAATTTAGCTGGAATAGGAATTTTGAGACACAGGTGTGAATCCCCCCATGGCAAATGATGGAATTTGAAATTAATAAAGAAGTTAGAATATTTATAAGTCTGAAGAGGACAACAAAACCATGTCAATTGACAGAAAAAAACATCTGGGTCACTAATATCCTTCAATCACAGAGCCCCTATTGTGCAGAAAGAGGCCATTCACCCCATTGGTCTGTACTGACCCTCTGAAGAGCTTTCCAACCTCTTCTATTGGGTAGAAGATGTGCAAGTTTGAAAATATATATAAAAAACTCAAGTACCTTTTTCCCCGCTGTTATCAGACCTTTGAACAGAAAATAACACTAAAGTTATAACACTAAAGAAAATAAATTAAAGTTGATTTTCTCTGCAGCTTCTCTGTCACTGTAACACTGTATTCTGCATTCTGTTCTATTACCCTGATGTACTTATGTTAAGATATGACTTGTCTGGATAGTGCACATAGAGTCATAGAGATGTACAGCATGGAAACAGACCCTTCGGTCCAACCTGTCCATGCCGACCAGATATCCCAACCCAGTCTAGTCCCACCTATCAGCACCCGGCCCATATCCCTCCAAACCCTTCCTATTCATATACCCATCCAAATGCCTCTTAAATGTTGCAATTGTACCAGCCTCCACCACATCCTCTGGCAGCTCATTCCATACATGTACCACCCTCTGCATGAAAAAGTTGCCCCTTAGGTCCTTGTATATCTTTCCCCTCTCACCCTAAACCTATGCCCTCTAGTTCTGGACTCCCCGATCCCAGGGAAAAGACTTTGCCTATTTACCCTATCCATGCCCCTCATAATTTTGTAAACCTCTATAAGGTCACCCCTCAGCCTCTGACGCTCCGGGGAAAACAGCCCCAGCCTGTTCAGCCTCTCCCTATAGCCCTCCAACCCTGGCAACATCCTTGGAAATATTTTCAGAACCCTTTCAAGTTTCACAACATCATTCCGATAGGAAGGAGACCAAAGTTGCACGCAATATTCCAACAGTGGCCTAACCAATGTCCTGTACAGCCGCAACAAGACCTCCCAACTCCTGTACTCAATACTCTGACCAATAAAAGGAAGCATACCAAACGCCTTCTTCACTAGCCTATCTACCTGCGACTCCACTTTCAAGGAGCTATGAATCAGCACTCCAAGGTCTCTTTGTTCAGCAACACTCCCTAGGACCTTACCATTCAGTGTATAAGTCCTGCTAAGATTTGCTTTCCCAAAATGCAGCACCTCGTATTTATCTGAATTAAACTCCATCTGCCACTTCTCAGCACATTGGCCCATCTGGTCCAGATCCTGTTATAATCTGAGGTAACCCTCTTCGCTGTCTACTACACCTCCAATTTTGGTGTCATCTGCAAACTTACTAACTATACCTCTTATGCTCACATCCAAATCATTTATGTAAATGACAAAAAGTAGAGGACCCAGCACCGATCCTTGTGGTACTCCACTGGTCACAGGTCTCCAGTCTGAAAAACAACCCTCCACCACCACCCTCTGTCTTCTACCTTTGAGCCAGTTTTGTATCCACAAGGCTAGTTCTCCCTGTATTCCATGAGATATAACCTTGCTAATCAGTCTCCCATGGGAACCTTGTTGAATGCCTTACTGAAGTCCATATAGATCACATCTACTGCTCTGGGTAATCCAAGATGGAGGATGGGAAAAATTTCTGGCTGTAAGAGCTGCTCCTTTTTTTGAGGTATTTTAGGTGTTGGAGATGATTTCTTCGAATTCCAGGAGCAGCAATTACTGTTTTATAAGGTGTTGCATTGTTTTGGAACTTTGGAAAAAAAAGTCAAAACAATAGCAGTTTTAAAAGGGAGAAGAACAGACAAAGGAAGCACATGGTGAGGACAGTGCAGGAGAGAGAGAGAGAGAGAGAGAGAGAGAGAACTTGCACAGTTACTGCCTTTGCTGTTTTTGAATTCATGTGTCGCTGGACATCGGAATACATGTGGGAAAATTAACAAACAGTGAATTTCACAACTAATCTTGGAGGAACTGGTTTGGGCGAAGTTCACAACACAGAATCCGATAAGTTAATTGTTGTTTTAAGTCTGTCCAAGAGAAAGGCTATATTAATGAGTATAGTGGGTTCTTCCTTGATAATATCTTTTTGGAGATAAGATTCTTGATTAAACTTAAAATATAAGCCATAGCTATTAATTTAACCTGGGGCAGTGTTTTGTAGAGGAATAAGATAGTGTTATTTTCTGGGTCTGTAGATTGTGAAGGAGCAAAAATGGCCTTTTGTAGAGTGATATGTACTTCTTGTCAGATGTCGGAATTTAGGTGAGTTTAAGGGTTACTGCAGATTATATCTGCCATAAATGCTGTTGGATGCGAATCTTATCAGATCGAGTGGATCGGTTGGAGAGACAGGTAGAAGCAATGAGGAATTTGCAACAGCAACAGCATGTGATGGATGGCAGTTATAAGAAGGGAGGAAGTCTCAGATACAGTCTCTCCCCCCTTCTCTCTCTGTGGTTAACTCCAGGAAGGGTAAGAGAGGTAGGCACCTAGGGCAGGAGTCTTTTGAGGATATACCAATTTCAAACAGGTATGCTGTTATGGAAAATGTAGAGGGTGATGGATTCTCAGGGGAACGTAGCACGAACAGCCAAGTTTCTGGTATTGAGACTGGCTCTAATGCAACGAGGGGTACGTCGGCTTCCAAGAGATCAATTGTGTTAGGGGATTCTGTAGTCCGAGGTACAAACAGACGTTTCTGTGGCCAGCAGAGAAAAAGCAGAATGGTGTGTTGTTTCCCTGGTGCCAGGATTAAGGATGTCTCAGAGAGGGTGCAGAATGTTCTCAAGGGGGAGATGGGCCAGCAAGAGGCCATTGTCCCCACAATACAATACTTTTCACTGTATTTTAATACATGTGACAATATCAAATCAAATAAAATTACCCAGACCCTGCAACCTCACATTTCCCATGGCTAATCCACCCAGCCTGCACATCCTTGGACAATTCAGCATGACTAATCCACCTAACCTGAATATTGTTGGACTGTGGGAGGAACCTGGAGCACCCAGAGGAAATCTGCGCAGACCCTGGTGGAATGTACAAACTTCACACAGACAGTCATCAAGGCTGAAATCAAACCCAGGAACCTGGAGCTTTGAGGCAACAGTGCCAACCACTGTGCCACCATGCTGTCCAGGAAGGAAATCTAGGGAAGGAAAAATCACCTTTCTTATGTACATGTAACTCCAGACCCATAGAGCAATGTGGTTGGTTCTTAACTGCCCTCTGAAATGGTCAAGCAAACCATTCAGCCTTAACAACCACTAGAAATTCTCAAAAACAGAAATGTAACTGGATGGATCATCTGGCATCCATGGGCTGCAGCAGTTTGCGAAGGCAGCTCACTACCTTCTTTTAAGAGAGAACTAGGGGTGGGCAATAAATTCTGGCAGAATGATGCCCACATCTCATGAGCAAATTCAAAAACATTACTCCTGCAGCAAGTGCTAAGCTGATCTGGAATGTTGATGCACTGACTTGGCATGGCATTGGGCAGGCAAGAGCAATTCAGTCATTGAGTGCAGACAAAACTATGATGTTTTGTGGCTGCGCCAGTAAATGGAATGGTGACTTCAAACGTTACTGTGTCTCTGCTTGTTGTATCATCTCCGTGATTAGTCCGACTCTGTGTCATAGTCACAAGCAACAAGGACAAAAATGGAAGGAAGTGATGGATGTGGAAGTCCATAGACCTTAAAATATAGGAGCACAATTAAGCCATTTGGCCCATTGCGTCTAATCCACCATTCAATCGTGACTGATATGTTTCTCAACCCTGTTCTCCTGCCTTCTCCCTGGTACCCCTGATTCCCATCCCAAAACAGAACCTGTCTATTTCTGATGAGGGAATGATTGCCGTGTGTGAGGGGTGAGGGATGGGGTAATTGCTATGTTTACGGAGAAGGGGGAATAGGGGTTAATTACAGAATGTAGGTGGCTCAAAGAGGCTGTGGGACTTAGCTGAGTCTTTCATCACAGAGAAATATGAGGAGCCTGACTGAAACCTAGCATTGAGCAACATTTTATAAAGCACTATAAAAACAAATTTTCACATTGATGTGATGTATTATGTATGCATTGATCTTTAATATACACACTTTATGATTATAAACTGAATATTATTATGCTGCTTTATTGCTGTTTTGCTTTTGCTATCGCCTAGAGTCACATTACTCTTCAACTGTTAAAATGGGGTCATGTTAGAAAATAATTTGGAAGGCGCTGCCCTGGTTAACCCCTTTTCAACAAAAGCTAACTCCTCATCCGGCTCACTATAGAACTTCAAAAATTACATTTATAATTATATTAGAGTTTCAGCCAACTTTTTATCACATATCTGAAAATATAAATATATATATATATATTATATGCAATGGGGCTGCACAATAGCTCAATGGTTAGCACTATTACCTCACAGCACCAGGAACCTGGGTTCATCTCAAGGGCAAAGTGGAGAAAGTGAGGACTGCAGATGCTGGAGATCAGAGCTGAAAATGTGTTGCTGGAAAAGCACAGCAGGTCAGGCAGCATCCAAGGAGCAGGAGAATCGATGTTTCGGGCATGAGCCCTTCTTCAGGAACTGTCTGTGTGGAGTTTGCACATTCTGTCTGCATCTGTGTGTGTTTCCTCAGGGTGCTCCAGTTTTCTCCCACAGTCCAAAGATGTGCAGGTTGGGTGGATTGGCCATGCTAAATTGCCCACAGTGTCCAGGGATATGCAGGTTTGGTAGATTAATCATGAGAAATGCTGGGATATAGGGGTTGGTCTGGGTGGGATACTCTTCAGAGGGTGGGTGGGCTTGCTGGGTCAGATGACCTGCTTCCACACTGTATGGATTCTATGATATATGAACAGTTCAGGTAAAATTAACTGTAATTCCTTAGTGATACTCCACAAGCCAGAAGGTCTGCATTTAAGACCCTGTCCAACTATGCAATTTATCATACTGTTCCCAAACAGGTTGATTCCAGCTCTATAGTGGTTTAATTACTGTTACAGCTGCAATTGTTCTGTTTTATCTTGTTATTACCTTACATTGGCTTAACCCTTTTAAAAAAAATTATTCATGAGACGTGGTGTCACTGGTTAGACCAACATCCCCAATGGTCCATAGGACAGTTAAGAGTCAACCACATCGCTGTGGGTCTGGAGTCATAAGTAGGCCAGACCAGGTAAGAATGACAGTTTACTTCCTTCAAAGACACTAGTGAACCAAATGGGTTTTTCTAACAATCAGCATGGTCATCATTAGACTCTTAATTCCAGATTTTTATTGAACTCAAACTCCACCATCTGCCATGGCAGGATTTGAACCCGGGTCCCCAGAGCATTACTTAGGTCTCTGGATTAACAGAGTCAAAAAGTGTGGCACTGAAAAAGTACAGCAGGTCAGGCAGCATTTCAGGAGCAGGACAGTCAATGTTTTGGGCATAAACCCTTCATCAGAAATCTCTGGATTAACAGTCCAGTGATAATAGGACTAGACCATCACCCTCCCATTTCTTAAAGGACTGGAATGTAGTTTCAGGTGCTGCTCAGAGAATTAACTCTCTGATTTGGGTTTCCTGCTCCTGCATGTCCCCACAGTTTGGTGCTCCACTCTCCCCCATAGTAAACATCATTTTATAGTGATCTGTGCTGTTGCTGTTTTGTTATCAATACCAAGAAATGCTTAATTTCATTCTGACTGGTTTTGTCTAATGGAATCTGGTTTTGATTGTGCAAATGCTGCATTAGCCCAGAGGTGAGAATGACTCTTGCACATAACATAATTCTTTCATCTATTGAATCGTATTTTATTCTATTTGACTGCTCACATTTCCCCCACTGAATTATTTTGTCAGCATTTTAAATCTTTAATGAGGATGCCTCTTTCACTGAATGTTGAACACTGTCGTGTGTTACAGCTGAGCAGAGAAAAATCATATTCTGTGACCATCACAAGCTTGGGCCTGTAGGTATGAATTTACCAGAGATAGGGGAATGAGTAAAGTGCAAGACATAGAAAAGAAAAAGTAAATCAGACACAGCAAAAGTGTCAGAAGAATTCTGACTGCCAGATAATAGAGGATCAGAGATGGAGGCAATTCAGTCAACTTTAAAATTATTATCCCTGTTTTTCAAATCCTTTCATGATCTCACTCTTTTCCTATCTCTGAAACCTTCTCTTTCCACACAGTCTTTTAAGACTTCTGTGCCCTTCGAGTACTAGTCTCTGCATCCTTTGATTTTAACCCCTCCACTCCTGACCACTTTGCCTTCAACTGTTAGCCCTTGAGAATTGGAATTCACTCTCTTGACCCCCCCCCCACCCCTCGACATTTCTCTCGTTGTTTAAAAGGTTCCTTGAACCGTACTCCTTTCACCAGAGTTTTGATGGTTTGACTTATTACCTCTGATTGTGGCTTAGTATTAGGTTGTGTTTGATAATGCTCCTGTACCTTTTTCAAACATAATCTTTGAAATGTTTTACTATATAAAAAGTGATATCTCGATGCACTTTGCTGTCGAAGCTCTCAAAATAGTGTGAAATAGAGTTTTAGAGAAAAATAAATTGAATTTTAGACAAAAAGAGATATAGTATGTCAAAAACAAAAATGTAAGTGCGGTATACAGAGGACAAACAAAATAACTGGAAAATGAACAGAAAGAGAGAGCAAAAGATTGGCTTGTGCTCACAGAAAGATCCTGTCTTCCCATTGAGAATACCCTCGATCGTATTGCGTGGCGCTATCACCTTGCTAAATAGGATAGATCTGGCAACCCCTGACTGGACATCAGCAGCAGTGGGTCATCAGCAGCAATAGGATTGTTCTCCAACACAGTCTGCGACCCCATGGCCCAGCATATCCCCTACTCAACCATTATCTTTCAAACCCAGGTTCAAAGGTGAGTGCAGCAAACAACACCAAGAAAATGTCAAAATGAGGTGCCAAACAGGAAAACTTGCATACCAAATAGCAGAAGCAGCAAGTAATAGAGAAGGAGAATGTGAAAACTGCAGATGCTGGAGATCAGAGTCAAAAGGTTTGGCATTGGAAAAGCACAGTGGGTCAGGCAGCATCCCAGGACCAGGAGAGTTGACGTTTCAAGCATAAGCTCTTCATCAGTAATAGAAAAGGTGAGGCGATCCCACTACCAATGGATCAGATCTAACCTCTGCAGTCCTGTCATATCCAGTTGTAAATGGTGTTGGATAATTAAACAATTCACTGGATGAGGAGGCTTCACAAGTATGTGCATCTTTGATGATGGGACAGGCCAACATAAATTGTAAAACAGAAGAAGCAGTTGCAACAATCTTAAATCAGAGAAGACCAAATTGGATGATCCATTTTGGCCTCCTCCAGAATTCCCCAGCGTCAGAGATAACAATTTTCAGCCAGTTTAATTTCCTCCAGTTGCTATCAAATAATGATTGGAAGCATTGGATAATGCAAAGGCTATGGGCTTGAGTACAGGAGTTGGGAGGTCATGTTGCAGCTGTACAGGATATTAGTTAGGCCACTGTTGGAATATTGTGTGCAATTCTGGTCTCCTTCCTATCGGAAAGATGTTCTGAAACTTGAAAGGGTTCAGGAAAGATTTACAAGGATGTTGCCAGGGTTGGAGGATTTGAGCTATAGGGAGAGGCTGAACAGTCTGGGACTGTTTTCCCTGGAGTGTTAGAGGTTGAGGGGTGACCTTATAAAGGTTTATAAAATTATGAGGGGCATTGATAGGGTGAGTAGGCAAAGTTTTTTCCCTGTGATCGGGGAGTCCAGAACTAGAGGGCATAGGTTTAGGGTGAGAGGGGAAAGATACAAAAGGGCCCTATGGGGCAACTTTTTCACGCAGTGGGTGGTACAGGTATGGAATGAGCTGCCAAAGGAAGTGGTGGAGGCTGGTACAATTGCAACATTTAAGAGGCATTTGGATGGATATATGAATAGGAAGGGTTTGGAGGGATATGGGCCGGGTGCTGATAGGTGGGACTAGATTGGGTTGGGATATCTGGTCGGCATGGACAGGTTGGACCGAAGGGTCTGTTTCCATGCTGTACATCTCTATGACTCTATGACTTGTGCTCCAGAACTTGCTATTCCCTTAGCCTGGCTGCTCTGGTGCAGCTACAAGTGGCACCTACCCGACAATGTGGAAAGTTGCCAAGTTCTGTTCGCAAAAAACAGGACGCATGCAACTCTCCCATTTACTGCCCCATCAATCTACCCTTGAGCATGAAAAAAGTGATGGAAGGTGTCATTAACAGTGCTATCAAGCAGTACCTACTCAGCATCACTTGCACATTAACGCCCAGTTTGGGTTCCGCCAGGACCACTTAGTTCTTGACCTTGGTTCAAACACGGAATAAAAGCTGAATTCCACGGATGATGTGAGAGTGATTGCCCTTGACATCAATGCTTCATTTGACCAGCTTTGGCATGAAGGAGCCCTAGCAAAACTGACATCAATGGGTATCAAGGGGCAAACTCTCCACTGGTTGGAGTCATACCTGATCTATAGGAAGATGATTGTGGTTGTTGGAGGTCAGTAATCTCAGCTCCAGGACATCTCAAAGAGCTCCTCAAGGTAGTGTCCTCGGTCCAACCATCTTCACTCCTTTATCAATGACCTATCCTCCATCCTAAGATCGGAAGTGAGAATGTTCGCTGATGAATGCACAATGTTTAACAACATTCATGACTCCTCAGATATTGAAGCAGCTCAAGACCAAATGTGACAAAATAATACCCAAGTTTGAGCTGACAAGTGGCAAGTAACTATTGTACCACGTAAGTGCTGGGCAATGAACACCTCCAACAAAGGAGAATCGAACCCTTGCCCTTTGACATTCAATGGCCTTATCATCATTGAATCCCTCATAATCCTGGGGGTTATGATTGATAAGAAAATGCACTGGACTAGCCATATAAGTATTCTGTCTACAACAACAGGTCAGTGGCTAGGAATCCTGCAATGAGTAGCTCACCTGCTGAGTCCTCAAAGCCTGTCAATCATTGACAAGGAACAAATCAAGAGTCTGTTGGAATACTCTCCTATTGCCTGAATGGCTGCAGCTCCAATAGCACTCAAGAAGCTTGACACCATCCAGTACAAAACAACCCATTTGATTAGCACCTTATCCAATACCTTCAACATTCACTCCCATTACCATCAATACATAGTGGCAACAATGAGCAACTTCTGTGCTGATGACCGAAACATCGATACTCCTGCTCCTTGGATGCTGCCTGATCTGCTGTGCTTTTCCAGCACCACACTCTCGACCCCCACTTTCTCCCATCTCCAACTTGCACTGCAATATCTCACTAAGCCTCCTTTGTCAGCACCTTTGAAAGTCCTCAACTCCAACCATGTAGAAGGGCAAGACCAACAGATGCATGGGAAGATCATCACCTGTAAGTTCTCCTCTAAGCCATGCAAGATCCCTAACTAGGAACCATTTTGCCATTTGTTTGCTGTTTCTGAGTCAAATATCCGAACAAGCTGAGGTGTTAAGAATTAAGGGATAGAACAGTTAAGAATCAACCATGTTCTTGTTGGCCTGAATCAGATGCACACCAGATAATAATGGCTGATCTCCTTCACTGAAGGGCATTAGTGAAACAAATGTATTTTTATGACAATTGAAAGTGGTTACCATTACGTCAACTGTTTTATTGAATTCAAATATTCACTGTCAGAGTGAGATCTGAATCCATGCCTGGAGAACCTTTATCCAGGCTTTTTAGATTACTAGTCTGGGGACATTACCATGATGTCAAGATTTGCCCAACCCTGCCAGAAAGTTGGGATTGGCACAGCACAGACCATATTGTTCCTTGACTCGCATGTGCAGTCTGCTAATAAACACTGTTCAAAAGACACCTGGAGTTTTGGCTTGAGATTATATGAGGTAGACATGCTGGAAGCTGGAAGAACACAGCAAGCAGGCAGAATCAGGAGGTGGAGATGTCAGCATTTCAGGTGAAACCCTTTTTCAGGACTGGGGATGGGTGTTGGGGTAGCTGCAGTTAAAGGGGTTGGCGGGGGCAGGGTGGTGAGGTGGGGATAGGTGGAGACATGTAGAAGATACGACCTGGTTGGTCAATGAGAGGGATGAATCTGGCAGGTAGCTGAGAGGAATGGGAGGGGGAGGGGCTGGGAAAGGAGTTGGGGGATGGGAAAGGAAGTTATTTGAAATTGGAGAATTCAATGTTGAGTCCTCTGGGCTGTAGGCTGCCCAAGCTGAAGATGCCTAAGCGGAGCTCATATGAATCCATCTTACAACATACTGTCCTCTGTGAGTTCATACATACTCCATGCTATGAGTTCCTGTTTGCTTCCAGACCTTTGGCAGTTTCAGCTTTTTTAACCCACCACCTGCATGGAAACTCACTCAGCCATATATTTGTCATTGGGCAGTAATACAGGCCATTGACTAATGAGACAGAAATTGGGCATATTATCTAATTTTCTCAGTTTAATAGCTTATTTCCATCTGTAACAGTGAATACATTGCAGTCTGTCTGGCAGTTACTCTCAATAAATAACCTGTTTAAGGTAATTGGTTCTACTCGGGTGATTATTGACTCTGTAATTGTTTCAATTTTCATGAATTCCTTTGGAAATGAAAACATTTAAAAACAAGGCTATTTGTTCATTTATTTATAGCATCTAATTCCACTATTCAGAGCTTAAATCGTTCAATCCTAACAACTCTGCTTCCTTTGCATTGTATTGATAAGAATGAGTAATCAAATGTGGTCACCAATGATTTAAAGGTAAATTGCGGCTGACAATCTGTTGACTCTTGTTTAAAGACGCTATTCGACATACGTGGACTGTGTTCTCAATACTTCTCATTGTCCTTTCTCTCAGAGTTCCAACATTGACACTCAAGCTTTAAATAAGGATCACATTTATTTCATTAATACATAATAGTGTAATATAATCATAGAGTCATAGCGATTTACAACTTGGAAACAGGCCCTTCAGCCCAACTTGTTCTATTCTTGCCTCTCTACACCCATGCTACTCACCTCTGGTTGAGGATATGTGATGACTCAATTGTTGAAGCTATCAGTGGTGATACCTGGACATCACTCTCGGAACATGGAACAAGAGGAAGCCATTCAGTCCATCGAATCCACTCTGCCATTCAGTAAGACCATGGCTGAGCTCACCTTACCTCCAATTTCCCACATATTCCCAAATAATCGTACATCTCCTTGGTAATCAAGAATCTATCTATGACGGCCTTAAATATATTTTTAAAATCTGCTTCCACTGCCGTTTGAGGAAGGATTCCAGAGACACAACCCTCTGAGAGATTTTTTTCTTCATTTCTGTCTTAAATGGGCAACTCCTTATTTTTAAACTCTGACCCCAATTCTAAGTTTCTAGAGGAACCATCTTTTCCTTATCTACCAGCGAAGTCCTTTCAGGATCTTATATATTTCAATTAATCACGTCTAACTCTTCTAAACCCCAGAGGATACAGGTCCAGCCTGCCTGGCCTTTCCTTAAAAGGTAATCCAATTTTTCCAGATATTAGTGTAGTGAACCTTCTCTGGACAGCTTCCAATGCATTAACATCCTTCCATAAGTATAGTGGCCAGTACTGTACATATGGTTAGCGGAATCAATCTGCAGCATCTGTGGTTCTTACTTTCTTCAGAGTCAATCTAAAACAGTTTCCTCTCTCTTATAAGTGTTAAACATGTGAAAAGTATGAGAATATACCATTTAAGACTGTAATAAAGTACAATATCTCCTTATTTTAGCCTTTGGGGAGCAAAACTGCTAATATTCTGAAGGTTAAATTGATGGAGTCATTTCAACTGTTGGCATGCTGGAAATCTGTTGTTCTAGCTTCCAAAACCAGCCAACAATGACAAATTGACGAGAAAGGAGATCTTTATCGGTGTATAATATTTGTGATTAAGTCAATGTTTACAGGAATCTGATAACTTCAGATTGTGTGAAGAGTCCTTATCTTCAGGAAGAAGAGTTTGACAAGCCTTTCACTTCTTGTGAATGTAAAATCCAGTGAAAGAAATGTCTGTTGAAATTTTTAAACCCATGCGAAAGGCAATACTTTTATGTGCCGCATCATGAGCTTTACTTTGTCAACGTTGAGATAATCAGGGACTGTTATGTTTGTGTGTTTCAAATGATAGCCCAATATATTTTTGGCAGATTTGCCGTGAGAGATAAAAATTCAAAACTGAACCATGCACTGTTAATTTTCCACAAAAGAAAAATGGATGTGGCAATGAGATGTTGATAACCCTTACAAGGTAACGTATGTGAGAAAATAAAATGGCAAGGACAGTAAAGCATTATGGAACTGAATTAAATTGCTCACAAAATTTGTATCCAGTAGGGATGGATGTTTCATTGTGGTATTTATTCCTGTTTTAACAATGAAAAGTATAGGATAAGATTTGCAGTTCTCTAGTTTAGTCACTGGTGTATCAAAGCACTTTACTTCCAATGATGTTCTTTTCAACTGTTTCCACAATTGTAATGCAGGAAATATGGCAGTCAATTAGCACAAAGGAAACTCCTGTAAGCAACAGTATGATAATGAACAAATCATCTGTTTCATGCAAAATTGAGTCAGGATTAAATGTTTGTCAAGAAACTTAGAAAAGTTGCTTTACAAAGTTGAGTTCTGAAGAAGTCATGGAACACGAGATGTTAGCTCTACTTTTCTCAGTTAAAAATCACACAACACCAGGTGTATAGTCCAACAGGTTTATTTGGAAGCACTAGCTTTCAGAGCACTGCTCCTTCATCAGGTGGTTTTCTGTCTACAACTGCTGCCAGACCTAATGAGACCTGTTTCAGACTGCTGAAACTTCTGGATGTTACTGAAAGTTTCTTGACTTTGATTTAGGAAGGACATTTCCAATGAAGGCTTAGCAACCTGGTCCCCAATGAGGCCAGAATGCACTGAGATTCTCATTCTCCTAATCTGTTGACAAGCAACTTCTGTTCTTATTTCAGACCTTCAGTAATATATTTTTATTTTAGATGAGTTACCTGAACTTTTTTTTAGCAATGATCACATCTGAAAAATACCAACTTTGGACAGTTCAGCTTTCTCTCGGAATGGCAGCTTTGAATTCTTTTTTGCTTCATCTTTCACTTGAATCACTAGCCCTCTAACTCAGAAGACCAAAATACTGCTAAGTGAGCCTCAGCTAATGCAACAAGACTGACCACTCATAGGTAAAGTATTACAGTGGGATATTTCTTTAAGTGCAAAATGTGTCTAGTCAAGAAAGCTATGCACTTCCCAGAGGAAACCTCTGATCAAGAACTAGGTAATAAATTGTAATCATGTCTGGTGAAAGGAGTCCATTTTGTGAATGAAATTAGGATGCAGAAAGAAAGGTGACTATTTTTCACTGGTACAACAGAAAGAAACAATATTTTTTGAACAAGCTTTTTTAAATGCTTCTGTTTTCTGGCCTTACATTTGTATTTTGATGCAACTTCTGTGGCTGTGAAATGTTCTGCAATATGGTGAGACTATGATAAGTGTGATATAATTGTAAGACCTTTCTTCTGTATTCTCTTCCTCAAAGGAAGCTGGGTCTTTGAATAGGTTCTTGATAAGCAAAGGGCAGAAAGGTTATCAGGGAGTCGTCAGATCAGCTGTGAATTGCAGGACAGGCTGAAGGCACAATAGTGCACCTGCTCCTAATTTTTATATCATTAATTTTGATTAAGTTTTCTGAAAAATGTTTTATTTTGTACAAAGTTAAAAATCACACAACACCAGGTTATAATCCAACAGGTTTAATTGGAAGTACTGGCTTCGACAGGTGGCTGTGGAGTACACAATTGTAAGACTCAGAAGTTATAGCAAAAGTTTACAGTGTGATGCTCAGACCATTGAGTATAGGAGTTGGGATGCAATGTTGCAGTTGTACAGGATGTTAGTGAGACCATATTTGGAGTCGATATGAGCCAAACGCAGGCAAATGGGACTAGTTTAGTTTGGGGAACTTGGTCGGCATGGGTGAGTTAGACAGAGGGTCTATTTCTGTGCTGTATGACTCTATGTCTCTAGTGATCAAATCAGTTGTTTTGGATGAGTGGGAGTGCCTTTGCTTATACTGGAGACAAAATTAGCAGAATAATGCCACACAAACTACATTATAATTCACCTGAAAGAGTCATCACTGTCCTGACCCTTTCACCATTCCAAAATTAGAATGCAAAATGAGAAAATGATATTTTTAGGAATCCAGCTTATATAAATTGTCTGGAATTATTTTATGAGTTAGCGGTTACAGAACAACCTCATTTATCCGAACAAGATGGGCGGGGAATATTTTGTTCGGTTAAGTGATTGTTTGGATAACTGATCCAATTGTTAACAAAGGAAGCCATACTGAACATTTGAACTGAACTTTCTGTCCCCTCAGGAGCATCCTGTGTTCATGCCAACTCCTGAGCAGCAACTGACGTCAAATGTCTTTCACTCCCTCAACATTTTGGACTGGGACAAGAGCGAACTAAAAGTTCATTAACTTATTCATGCAGGGGTATGTGTGTGTGTTCGCGCACATGCAGAAGGAAAGGACAAAATGAATGGGTTCGCTGGTGAGGATAAAGCAACTCCTGTCCAGTTGCAATGAGTGAATTTCAGCCCTGGTCCCACTCTCCTGGTGAAAGTGGCCAGCAGAGAGAGAGGTGGAGGGGGGGGGAGCGGAGACGAGGGGTAGAGGGAGAGGGAAAGGAGAGCACAAGCAACCAGGGGAAAACAAAAACATTAGTCCATGTGGCATTGCAGATCAGGACAGGTACTTAGAATTCCAGAAGAACTAGAAATCCAGGTTGCAGCTCAGTTTTTTTTTGTGTCTGTTGTTTGCTGTTGCTGGTAATGCACAATCTTAATTACACTGTAGTTTGCTCCTACTCCCTTTCCGTGACAGAATGTTCGCTTTGTTTTTGTCCTGGTGGATGTGCCTGTGTGTAATTGTGGGTAAGCATCTCCCTCATAGTGTGTGTTTTGATTATAGAGCTCATAACAATTTACAGGACCTTGAGATCTTTAAGGATAATCTGAAATTCAGATAATTGATGTTCGTATAACTGAGGTTGTTCTGTATGCAGGTAAAGGAAAGCACTCAAGCATGCAGCAATAAACACAATACGTTGTTTCTCAGTCTTTTATTGTGTTTGATAAATAATTGTTCAGCATCAACAAATATTGAGTTTCTTCATTATAAATACAGTACAAGGTTCTTGGTAGCAAAGATGGCATAAGTTAAAAGTAAAATAAAGATCTTATTAAAGAGAAGAGCTAAATGGAACATTCACTATTGCAGATTATTCACACGGTGACCTGGCCAGGGACTGAAGATGCAAATCTCAAGCAGATCTGGCAGATCTGAGGCTCAGCAACCATAGCACTTCAAGTTGCAGTCAAAGGATTGTGAAACATCTTATTACACTTTGCCAGGCCATCTCAAAATGCTTTGCGAATTTCTTTCACAGACATTAAAAAAACTCTCATTTCATTTTCATGCATTTTTTTTATTGATTTGTGTTACTTGACAATTTGCATTAAGAATATATTAACACAATGTTGTAAGTGAGAAGACAGTATAGTGAAACACTTTACAAAATTGGCAAATTATTCAGCGATTCCCTTCCTGAAATTACTTGTATACCAAAGGCAGCAGGATCGCCCCCTTTAAATACAAAAATATTTATGTACAAGTAGTAAAATTTTCCAACGGGTAACTGGTAATTTACAAGAAATCCAAAAAATTTGTTGTATTTTTCTTTCAGCAAGAGTATTGTGCTGTGATAAACATGGAATATTGGATGTTCTGTGCTCATAAAATCTAACAAATACATCCGTGAAAACCTCTTCATTGTAGCTGCTATCAATATAGTGATGAACTGCTCACACTATCATAGGGTACTGATAGTTAGGGAAGCATCGTCAAGCTCACCAAGTTGACCACAGTACTCAGCTGATGAATGTGTGTGGAAAGTGCAATTGCTGGAACAACCGAGCTACCCTGCACCATTGTCACTCAGAGCTTCATAGATGAAATGGGTTGTGCCACATGAAAAGATAGACTGCAGGAGGACAACATTACTTAAACGGTTTGTGTTTGGTTTCATTAGATATTGGAAGATAACAGCCAGTCAAAGTGTTAACAGAGACTGACAGTTCTCATCTGTCCCCATTAAAACAACTTATCTTTTATCAGTTGGTTGTGTCAAATAAGCAGTAGCTGATTAATTAACAGGCATGTTTCTCCTGGTTTTCTAATGAGTCAATGTTGATATTGATCAATGTTCATGAAACCAGACTAGCAGAGACAGACCTCTCCAAAAGGACACACTTGCTCAGAAATAGTAGAGCAGCTTTTAAATAAATGTGGTATTTAATGTTCTGGAGAACTGTTCTAAAGATTTCTAGACGAGAAACGTTAACTCTGTTTCTCTACCCACAGATGCTGCTAGACCTGCTGAGTTTCTCCAACATTCTCTGTGTTTGTTTCAGATTTCAAGCATTTGCAGTATTTTGCTTTTATATGGTATTTAATGTCCACTCCAAAAGAATTATGGAAATCTATTGCTCCAAAAGAGACCTTACTGTACCTGTGCTGGCTCTTTGTTGGAGCTAATTAATTAATCCCATTCCTCTGGTTTCCTCCATTTCCCTACAAATGTCTACCTTTCAAGTATATTTCAGATTTCTTTCTGTATTTTCCAATTATTTTGAATCTTTTTCCACCACTCTTTCAGGTAATGTATTGAATGAAAATATTCTCCTCGTACTCTGTTATTTTGGCAACCATCTGAAATCGTTATACTTTTGGTTTTAAACCCTTCTGCCAGTGGAAGTGATTTCGGCACAATGAAGACCCTTTGTAACTTTGAAAATCTTTATAAAATCTCATCTTAAGCTACCCAGTACTAAACAGAAAGAAATGATGTGGAGGTACAGTTTTGGATTACGGTGGACAAAGTCAGAGATCACACGACACCAGGTTATAGTTCAACAGATTTATTTGAAATCACAAGCTTTCAGAGTGCTGCTCCTTCATTGGGTGAACCTTCACCTGGATCAGGGGCAGTGGTCCGAAAGCTTGTGATTTCAAATAAACTTATTGGACTATAACCTGGTGTTGTGTAACTTTTGAAAGAGAAAAAAAGCACACCCTCTTTTATCTCCTTCCCAATCCTGGTACAAGTGTGGCAAATCTCCTGTGCAACCTCTCCATCCCACAATAGGCTTGTGTGGTGGTCACTATGAACTTAGCATGACACAAAAACAGGATTTATGAGGCATAGCCTTTTTGGATTAATATTGATTTAAGGGAGCACATTATTTAGTGCATTCTACTTTTGGCAATGAAAATTAAAAGTGGGAATGTTTAAGAAGTCTGAGTAATTATCTATTGTTAACTATAGAATGTTTTTTTAAAATATATGAATATCAGCAAAGTGTTCAAATGATCCTGAATTAGACAAAAGGTTGCACTGTTTCCCTTTGAGATGTAAAGATATCAGACTCGACCGTGGTTATTACTCTACGGGCGGCACGGTGGCACAGTGGTAAGCACTGCTGCCTCGCAGCGCCAGAGACCCGGGTTCAATTCCCGTCTCAGGCGACTGACTGTGTGGAGTTTGCACGTTCTCCCCGTGTCTGCGTGGGTTTCCTCCGGGTGCTCCGGTTTCCTCCCACAGTCCAAAGATGTGCAGGTCAGGTGAATTGGCCATGCTAAATTGCCCGTAGTGTTAGGTAAGGGGTAATGTAGGGGTATGGGTGGGTTACGCTTCGGCGGGTCGGTGTGGACTTGTTGGGCCGAAGGGCCTGTTTCCACACTGTAAAGTAATCTAATCTAATCTACATTCAATCTACCTGCAACTCTTTGTACAAATGGAGTGTACACCTGGACTCCTCCAGATCTTGGTTCCCAGGCTCCTTTCCTGTGTGGGTAATGTTTGGAGCAAAGACAACAGGGGCATATACATTCTGACGACACTGAAGATAGGGGAAAAAAACTCACTGATCGCAACCAAGGAACATTGACCATTACAGTGCAGTAACAGGTCCTTCAGCCGTCGACAAAGGAAGTAATGCTTGACTTCATTTGTTGGCCCAGTCCTAGAGAAACAGACTGTCCATCCATTCTCCATCCCTCATTTTCATTCTTGTCAATTCATTTGACATTGGGGAGTAGGGTCAAGAAAGGGAAACTATAATATAGAGTGCCAGAATCTTCACTTCTGCCCCTGGAGTAACTGTTACATTGCAAGTTTAAAGCACCACCCTAGTTATTATGAGGTTAATATCACTGCCATATATGAAGTAACTTTTATTTAGCTGTTGAATTAATCTTGCTCAACTGTCTAATTGGTATGGAAACTGTAGCTCAAACCATGCAGGAGGAGAAACTCACAGGTTTTGATGCTAGTCAGTGTGGAGTTAATTGTTCTCAACCAGAGCTTGTACTGACTTCTACAGCTGGTTTTGCCGAGGGCAAGGGGAAAATTATCAAAGATTTCCTATTTTTGGATACTGTCTGCTGATTCATGGGGTGTGTGCATGCGTGGGGATATCTTCATGAAAAATCTCTCATTGTGTAGTTACCTACTGCTAAGAATGGCCATATCAAGACTTGTATTTATATAGCATCCATTCATAACTTCACAGAGTCCCAAAGTGCTATCGAGTCATAATTTTTGAACGTATCACTGCTGTAATGCTGAAAATGCAGCAATTAATTTTCACAAATAGCAAGCTCCCATAGAGAGCAAAGTTTAAAGGATCAAAAGATCTGTTTTCTGAGATGTGAGATAAGGGACAATAAGCAGCTTGGGCAGCTCCAACAACACTCAGGAAGCTTAACAGCATACAGGACAAAGCAGCTTAAACATTAATTCCCTCTGCTACTGGAGCTCAGTAGTAACAGATGTCTACCATCTCCAAGATGCATTGCAATAACTCATCAAAACTGCTTGGTAAACCCCTTTCAAACCAGTTACCTCTGCTATTGAGAAGGACAAAGGCAGCAGATACAGGGCAATACCACCATCAGCAAGATCCCACCTAAGCCACACACTGTTCTGACTTTGAAATATATTGCTCTGTGGGTGTCCCTATACCACATGGGCTGCAGCAGATCAAGAAGCAGCTCACCACCTTCTCCAGAGCAATTGGGGATGGCTAATAAATGCTGACATAGCCAGTGACACCCACATTCCATGAATGTCAAAATAAGCAAAGGACAAGTCCCCTTCCTGAAGCCAAATTACTGTCACAGACATTGATGTCCACACAAGAGAGACTTCCTTTGATAGCTCACCAGAAAGTTAGCATCCTGAACAATGCAGCATTCTCCCAACTCTGGCCTGGGCTGTCAAGTACAATTCATGCATTAAGACCTCTGAGGTGGGACTGGAACCCATGACCTTTGAATTTGGAGCTACGAATGATAACAATTGAGTTGGAGCTGATACGGTATGTACTGCACCTCCTGTCTGTGCTGATATTGGCCCACTCAACTATGAAGAATGACCAGAAGAGGGCAAGAGAAAAAATAGTACCTTTCACAACCTCGGAATGCCTCAAAGCAATTACAGCAAATTAAAAATATTTTCAGAGCATCCACAGTATTGTGAAATAGAAAAGGCAGCTGATATTTGTGCACAGCATGCCCCCATTAGCAGCAATGTGGTAATGACCAGATAATCATTTTTTTGTGATGTTGGTTGAGCAGTAAATAATCATCAGATCACCAGGCAAAACCTTCCCTGATCTTCTTTGAGATAATGTTACAGGGTCCACTCGAATGGCCTTGACACATTGGAATTCACTTTAGCAAGAGCCAGCATTTTCAGAGGAGAAATGATGAGCTCTTTTATCTCTTTATTTGTTCTATTATGCCCATATGATGAATGTATCCCAAAGCCCCAAAGAAAATGTAGTTATTGCATATTGATAGATAGCCCAAAATTTTCATTTTTTGATCATGGCTACTGGCGCTTGGGAGAGGTGGACAAGTGACGGAAGTTAGGAGAACATGAGGGCTGCGGATGCTGGAGATCAGAGTCGAGAATGTGGTGCTGGAAAAGCACAGCAGGTCAGCCAGCATCCGAGAAGCAGGAGGATCGACGTTTTGGGCATAAGCCCTTCATCAGGAAAAGTGAAGAAAGTTGCCTGCCCACAATTTGTATAACTAACTTCATTTAACAATATGACAAAAGTTACATGTTGCAGATGTTGAAATCTGAAATAGAAACCAGAAAATGCTGGTATTACCAGTAGGTTCTGGCATGATGTCCTTGAATAGTTGGCCTGTCTTTTATGCTTTCGTTTTGATGGAATGACGGAAGTTAACAGAACCGGAGATAGTCTACTTTATCCCACTCTCTGCCCACTCTGTGCATCCAATCAAGCTTTGGATGCTCAATTTCTGGAGGTCTGCTGGGAAGGAGGCTAATCTTCAGCTCAGATCTATCTCAAATCCTTTCCCTTCTTTCCTTCCAACCTTCTGCCTGCTTTTTGGTGCTACAATATAGTCAGCTTTTGCAACTCTTGAGTTAATACAAGAAAATGATATAGTGCTGACCTTTTGTTGTAGCTACACTTACGCAGTGTCATAGATCCGACCATGGTATGAATAAATAATTTGCTAGTTCTGAGAATTGGCATATTGGGCCAAGATGTTGTATGCCAGAAGGATAACGTCACAGTCATGACTGAAATTGTGAAGGCCTCTGCTCTCAGAATCAGTGCTAAATATTCATTAAACGTCCAAAAAAAAGGAAGAAATATCATTAAAAACCACAAAGAGGCTGCACACTTTGCCCAGCAGAATCAGCAATTCCATTCAGCCATCATTCCCCAGCAAGACCCATTTTTAACACCCTTATGCCATTTTGTTCTAGTTGGTGCAAAGTATTTTGCATCTGATAACCAAAACCAACGTAGCCGGCAATGAAAAGTAGCTGGCCACTGGGTGTTTACCAAGCTTATATAGTGCCTTCATTGGTGAACTAAGAATAATGGATGGGTTGTCGGTTTTGCCACCTGCCTGCCATTGTATTACTGGAGATGTGGTGTGAGGACATTCAGTTGTCCATCTGAGCTGAATTTTAACAGGACTAGGCAGGGTACAAGCAGGAAGGATGTTCCTGATGACCAGGGAGGACGGAAGCAGGATGTCATTGTCTAAGGACACATTTAGGACTGAGCTGAGGAGGAATTGTTTTACCCTGAGAGTGGTGAGCCTGAGTAATTCTCCACCACAGAAAACAGTCGAGCCCAAAACATTGAATGTTTTCAGGGATGAGCGAGATATAGTTCTCAGTGCTCAAGGAATGGGGAGAAAAATGGAAACGGGGGCCAAGTTGGATGATCGAAGGGGTGAATGGGCGACTCCTGCTCCTGTCTTCTTTGTTTCTTTGTGAATGAGCAGCCAATTGTGCCACATACTCACCATCTGTATGACTGGAGACCTGGCATGGTGATGTTGCTTTGCCTATCCTAGCCCACCATGCTGGATTTTCCATCAGCATCAGGGGTATTGGGTGTGAGAGAAGGGGGAGGCTCTGTGGGAGGGTAGAAAGCCTGCACTCCCAATTGAGAAATATCAAATCGATCCTCATTTTGTTGCTTTTCTGCCCCTCCGGCAGCCACTAGAGTATCTCCAGCCTTTTCCACTTACGTTATCTCACACTGGCTGGTTGTTGTGGGTAGCCCAGTACTGGAAACATTCTCTCTTGCTTTTACTCATTTATTGATGGAATAAAAAAAAGAGAAATTCGAGTGAACATTGCAACAATTGCAGGCAAGACCAGCAGGTGAAAAATGATCTGCAGAGCAATTTCTTGCCCAAATAACATATTCCCCACCCAAATTCCAGATTGACACTCAACATGTCTACACTCTCATTGCTGCAACAAAAAAGACTTTAGATTAAAGTCAGCCTCTGACTCCGGGCTTATAGCCACTGAAAATTTTAATGGGAACATTTTGTGCCAATTTTACTGCAATTAACTGCAGAGTCAACAGCATTTAAAAGATGCCTGAAATGTGATGACCAAATGTGCTGGACCTGTGTATTAGAGGGCAGAGTCCTGGCAGAAAGCTTCTCAGTCAAACACACTGCTTGAAATACTATCTGAGTTGGGAGTAGCTGATTGAGACTATTCCTGTTCTTGTGATGTAGACTTCAAAGTGATACCAATCCTCCACAACTAAAGCAGCGGAAATAAACCTTTCCGAACGGACATAATGAAAGCAGTTCTCTTTGATTAATCTTGATTTACCCAATACTCATCAGAGATTGACTGTATCTGTTAAAAAGAAGTGTCTGACACAGCAGAATTCAGTAGGTTTTCAGTCACCAATTTTCAATTAAAAACAAAACAATTGTTAAAGAGCACAATGATTGTGACAAAGGTTGGATTCAGGTCTACCATTCATAAGTTTCAAAATGGATAGCGTTGAAAAATAATTTTTAAGCAATTCATTCATAGGATGTTGGTATTGCTGGCTGGCCCTGCATTTATGTCCAGTCCCTTGAATTGAGTAGCTTGCTATAGGGCCATTTGAGAGGGTAGTTAAGAATCAGCCACATTGCTGCGGGGTCTGGAGTCACGTGCGAGCCAGAACAGGTAAAGAATTTTTTTTCCGTGAAGGGGTTTAGTGAACCAGATTTTTCTAAAGAAAAAAGAAACAATCACATGGGCACATTCAATTACCAATTCTTACATTTCCAATTTCACCATCTGCCATGACAGGAATCAAAACCATTTCCTGGCCTCTTGCAACAGTCTGGACAGCCAATAAAGGGTTGGGAGTGAGGTTCCAAACTTTGTGAATCACTGAGATCTTCTCTCCCCCACTCAACGCACATGTATGGCCTAAATCTATTGTAGGGCCAGACGATCCACAAAACCACAACACCCGTGCATCTAAGGTGAGCTCAAAAACAAATTCTGCATCTTTGAGTATATCGTACCATAAATTGTGTTGTTAGTTTACATACACTAGAACAGTATTGTGGAAATGCTGCATCATCAACAGCGCCATCTTTCAGATGAGACCCCATTTTCATTCTCAGGTGGACAGAGAAAATTCACAGCACTGTTTTTGAAGCAGAATTTACCTTAGTATCTTGGGCAACATTTAGCCATTCGTCATCATGACAAGATCATACTAATAGGCTGTTATTTCATTGCTGTTTTGAAAACATTCTTGTGTGTAAATTACCCATGTCACAACACTGATTGCACCTCAAAAGTACTTCAGAAGTTGCTTTGGGACATGCCAAAGTTGTAAAAGGCACTAAATAAATGCAAGACTTCCTTTGTTTAAACATTTCTAGCATTGTTGATTTCAAGGGAATGCCATGTTTCACTATCAATTTGACTGAACATTTTTTTTTCAATTCCCCTTTTTTTAATAAAACCTTACGTTATCTTGGGAATGTGACTTGAAAGAAATTTACCAAAACCTGCAATCCATTTTAAAAGATGAAAGACTTAACAGCAATCTAGGTTTGTTCAATATGTCATTTTAGTTGCATGACACTGTGATCTTTTGCTCTAAATTCTGTGTTATATGTCCCACAGCTACCTGATGAAGGAGCAGTGCTTCGAAAGCTAGAACTTCCAAATAAACCTTTTGGACTATAACCTGGTGTTGTGTGATTTTTAACTTTGTCTACCCCCGTCCAACACCGGCTCCTCTACACCATTACATAAGAGGTTTGCCATTCAGCTCACCACCACCTTACCAAGGGAATTTAGGGATGGGCAACAAAATGCTGACCTCGTCAATCATGCTCACATCCCATGAATGAGTTAAAATGTTTTCTCACGCAGTATTCAAACAACTAAAAGTTACTTCACAAGGCAGGCCTGAGAGTTATTGCGGCAGTAGGTGTTATGACTACACAGCCCAGTAAAGGGGCAACCCTGTCTAACTGTTTGTTGGCGGCCAAGCCAATTCATCAACCTGCTGTGGCAACCCAGCTGTAAGACCTTGTTAGAAGCTTGAAACATGCACCATTTGAAAACAGAGCCTCCTCGAAGAGAACAGACAAATAGATCAAGATGCAGCCATCTCTCATTAATTATAAACTAACTCATTTCCCATCAGTGGTTAAGCTAGTCATTTCCTTGATGTAACACACTCATAAGTTGAAAAGGTCCAAACTATCTGGCCTAAATGTAATGTAACACTGACTTGAAATAAACATGCTTTTTGCAGTGCGGGGGAAAAGATTCTTTGCATTCAATGTGCTTATTTTTTAAAACAGTGATTGATCCTGTGCATATGGATTTCTTGTAAGTGCGAACACATTTCATAACAGGTTGCTTGTTGATGTGCCCACTACAATTGTATTTTATTCCACACATGTGAACTATCAGCGTTACATTCCCTGTGCAGACACATTCTTTTACACCTGACCTCCCTCATTTGTACTTTCAATGTCATGGAGTGCTGGGGAGTTTATCTCTTATGGTAAATGCTGCCAAATAAAAGAATACAAGCACCATGCTACTGTTTACAAGCAATAATGAAGTTAAATTAAAAAAAAAACACCAACTACGTCGATCCTTGCCTCTCAAAGTGTCGTGTGTTAACTGCTGTGTGCTGAGATTACTGGGCTGTTAATCTCACTCCATGGTAAATGAAAGCAATCCTGGGGAAAGCAGGACATAGAACACTTGGTGGAAATCATCTGGTACTTGTGCAATGGATCTCAGCCTGGCTCTAAGAGGCTGCCATCCCCCAAAACAGCTGCATCCTGTGGACTATGTTTAACCACTGCTCATCTCAACAGTTCCTCATCTCAACAAATTCCAGGGTCATGACTTATCTGTGGTTTTCCTTCGATTCTGTTTGGAGTTCATGGCTGATTGAGGTCCTCACATGCTTCAGGAGAGAGGTCTTTCCCATTGAAATCAGTATTTTCTCACCATCTGTGAAGCACATGCTTGGCCGAATGCAAAATGGAATTGAAGACATGAATATCTAATGTGCTCACTTTTCTAACAACATATGTCCAGCAGACACTGAATGACGGGGAGGATAGGCACAGAAGGAGGCTATTCAGCTCCTCAAGCCTGTTCTACCATTCAGTTCGATCATGGCTGATCTGTATCCATCTATCCATCTTGATTCTGTAACCCATGCCAAATGAACAAAATGTATCAATCTCAATTTCAAAATGTACAGTTGACCCCACAGCCTGGTCAAGGAGAGAGTCCCAAATTTCACTTAATAGAAATGCAGCCATTCTGCTAATCCTAAAGACAGAGTAGCCTACTCAAAACAGCAAATATTTGATTCGGATTTGGCAAGTTTGGGCAGAAGAAGGTCAAAGCCATTCTGTAACAAGGGCTGACAGTCTCCTTAAGATATACAAGCTCACATGTACAATGTCTAAAAGATGCTCTAGGATATTGCAACACAGCAGAACTCTCTGTGGCTTGTGAGTTTAGTTTTAGATTGGCGTTCTTTCGCATAATTTTTTTGCAAGCGTTTACACAGCTTGGATCGAAACGCAGTGGGAAGTGGGGAAATTGCCCAAGTCCCTACCAGATATCACTCGTGATACCAATCTCTCGTGAAGACATTGGCAGACGCTCATTGCTAACTGGACAGTCCCGAAGGGACGGGTCTCTAGTGATAATGATCTGTGGTGCCTGTCCATTGATGAGGGTCATTGGAATATTGCAGTAAGTGTGTTGATTGCTTATAGAGGTAATGGGCACTGCCGCGGGTGAAATGTCATATTCATAAGTTCGGCAGTAGTGCCTCAATTGCATATGATCCGCTTTGTGGAAGTTTGGCGGGACATCTGGCTGGGAAGATGTGACTGTGGCAGAGTTTGCTGCCATTGAAACAGTTGAGACAGTCTGCAGTTCTCCGAAAATACCCTGTTCACCTGCATCTAGAACCTGGCCTCGAGCAAGCGGCTCCTTTTTCTTGATGGGCATCTCATACTGAACCTTCTTCCAAAACTTGGAATTAAGTTTGTTACATTTTGGGCCACACCACTTGATGACAGATAGGAGTTTTATAGTATCTTTTAAGGCTTCAATTTCATGGTAGTTGATTATTCCTTCCACATCGGGGCATTCAATCAATATAACTTTGATCTCTCCAGTTACCAGCATGTTATGCAGCCTGTTTTCTAGCTGGAAAATGCTCCACCCACGCCTTATAACGTAGTCTGGTGTCAACACGATAATCAGTCTCCGACTTTGATCAACAGACCTTGTCAAATCTTCAATGTAGGCTGCGGATTGAGAAAGAGAAGGTGGTTATTAAAGAAAAGATCCAATCCTGCACATCATTTCAATGCAATGGGGACTGTGTAATGTTGTAAACCACCAAACGCCTGTTAGGGATCTGGAAAAATAATCACGGAATTGTGATGACTCAGATGGAGGCTATTTGGCACCAATATGCCAGCCCCGTTTCTATTGACTACTGCCAATCATGTGCATTTTCCCTATCCTGCCACACATCAGTTCTACCCAAATCATCATTCGATACCTTCTCGAATGCCTCAATTGAACTTCCCTCCATTACATTTCCAGGCAAAAGACAAAGGGTTTGTTAATTGTGGTGAAAGAGAAATAGAGATGTAAAATGAGTGCAAATTATGATATGAATGAAGAAAATGGGTCTTCTTTACCAGAAGCAAAGTAGACAAGACATGAGCAAGACAACGCTGTTGGTGGGAGTGGGGAGGTGCAGAAATGGAAGGAAAGTGGAGAACAATCATTGTACACTCAGAGAAAATTAGGTGCTGTTCTTTCAACTTGTGCTGTGCTTCATTTGAACATTGCAACAGGCCCCAGACAGAAACGGGATCAAGGTGATTTATTGAAAGGACAAACAACTGGAAGGTTTGGGTCATTCCTATTAACAGAGAGGAGGTGTTCCACATAGCAGTCACCCAGTATGTGTTTGGTCTCATCAGTGCGGCATGGTGGCTCAGTGGTTAGCACCGCTGCCTCAGAGCACCAGGGACCTGGGTTTGATTACCCCCTTGGGCAACAGTCCGTCTGGAGTATGCACATTCTCCCTGTGTCTGCGTGGGTTTCCTCTGGGTGCTCCGGTTTCCTCCCACAATCCAAAGATTTATCATGTTAGATGAATTGGCCATGCTAAATTGCCCATAGCGTTCAGGGATGTGCAGGTTAGGTGCAATAATCAGAAGTAAATGTAGTGTAATGGGTCTGGGTGGGTTATTCTTTGGAGGGTCAGTGTGGACTTGTTGGGCCAAATGGCCTGTTTTCAACACTGTAGGGATTCTGTGAGTCAAATGGTATTTCACCTGAAATGTGTGTTAGGACAGAGAGGTGATCGGGAAAATGCTATATAATCTGTGATCATTGAAGGTGCCATGGGGAACCATTTTCCCAGATGTTAGGCTAACCAGTCCATAGTTTCCTGCTTTCTGTCTCCTTCCCTTTTCCAATTTGATGGACTCCTCCCAGAATCCAGTCAGGTCTGGAACATTTTGATCTGGAACTTTCCCTGTGCAGTGAATTCTTGTAAAACTCTTGGATGCAGGCCATCAACTCCAGGTAACATAGGAGAAAGTGCGGACTGCAGATGCTGGAGATCAGAGTCGAGAGTGTGGTGCTGGAAAAGCACAGCTGGTCAGGCAGCATCCGAGGAGCAGGACACTAGACATTTCAAGCATGAGGTCTTTCATGATGAAGGGCTAATGCACAAAACGTCAATTCTCCTGCTTCTTTAATATTCTCTCTTGGTTCTTACACCCATGAAGAATTAGTTTAAACTCTGAATTGAGTTAGTTTAGGATACTATAAACATCCCAAAATATATCAAAGGAGAATCAATGTTTCTTATGCCCGAAATGGCGATTCTGCTGCTCCTCGGATGCTGCCTGACCTGCTGTGCTTTTCCAGCACCATGCTCTTGACTCGCGGTAACATGCCTGCCTTCAGTCCCATATGTTTGTTAATTACTTTGGCAGATAGAAACTGTTACAAGACCTTTCCTCCTATTACTACCGTGGTTATCAGATATTTTGGGATGTTTATAGTATCCTAAACTAACTCAATTCAGAGTTTAAACTAATTCTTCATGGGTGTAAGAACCAAGAGAGAATATTAAAGACAAATACCTAGCTGCACAAAATACAGGAGAGCTCTACAATTTGGCATGTTAATAAGTAGAGTTGAACAGAGTAAAGAAGAAGTTCAAAATGTTCTAAATCAGGCAAGCATTCTATTTACTACACTCTATGCATTCACATACATAATGTGGTAAGTTATAGGCATAGATTGTCATATGGAAATATGACGTTGTGGCTATCATACCGACTTAGCAACAGAATTGGGTGTTGAACATCCCTGGTTACAGGGCTTTCAGGAAAGTCAGGGAAGTCAGAAAATGAGAAAAGCTGGTGAAATTAGTTATTTATTGTAGTATTGGATAGGGAAGAGCTCCAAGACAGTTCAAGCATAGAATCAGCGTCAAAAAGGGTGGTGCTGGAAAAACACAGCTGGTCAGGCAGCATCCAAGAAGCAAGAGAATTGGCGTTTGAGCATAAGGTCTTCATTAGGCAAGACCTTATGCTCGAAATGTCTAGTGTCCTGCTCCATGGATGCTGCCTGACTGGCTGTGCTTTTCTAAGCACCACACATTTTGACTCTGATCTCCAGCATCTGCAGTCCTCACTTTCTCCCAGCTAAGAACCAATTTGGCTACAGCTATGAAACAGACCATCAATTAGTGGGAAGGATGTAGAAGAACAAATGTGCAATGAAATTACTGTGAGGTACAAGCATTATAGAGTATTTATAATTGGGGTATTTTTAACATCCGAATAAAAACTGGGATAGTGGTAGCGTTTAGGGCAGCAAGGGACAAATATTTTCTTAGATTGCGTTCAGGAGAAATTCACACAGCAGTCAAATGTGTCAAATTCAACAGGAAATGAGGCATTGCTATATCTGGTTCCTTGGGAATGAGGTGGGCCAGTAAGTCAGGTGTCAGTGAACATTAAGGGGGCAATGATCATTGTATTGTAAGGTTTCAGATGATGGTGAACAAGGACAACATACAAACCAGGATAAGACTAATTAACTGGGGGAGATACAACTTCCATGGGACAACAACAGAGCGGGGCTGGAGAAACTGGATCCAAAGGTTGGCAGGACAATGATCAAAGAAGCTAAATAACTTTAAAAGGCAAGTTGGCTCAGATACAGTTCCTGCAAAGGGAGAGGTGGGGCAAACCAATCTGGAGCTTCCCTGGATAAAAACAGAGATGGAAATGAAAATTAAGAAGAAACGTTGTGCTTAAGACTGTTGGCAGGTGGAAACTGCATTTGATACAGTGCTGTAACCAGTAGAATGGAGAAAACAGAAAGCAAATAGGAGAAGCAAAGAGGGATTATGAGAAAATACTGGTGAAATAATTCCACCGAGGCCAGTATCCAGTCACCATGCCACCCTTTATTTACATGTGGAGAGTCCTTGACACTGATCCAGCTCACTCAGAGCCAGCTCTCATACTGAGCAGGATGTCTAACACTGCTGTTCTTATCTGTCAGCCAGAGCTCCCTGATTGGACCAGATTAACAGCCCCAATCACGGAACTCATATTCTATGAGGTCCAACTGGCTGACTTTGTTGCAATCATTACATCCCTCCCCTTTTGAGTTGGAGGACACAGACTGGTTATTTTTTGTAGCTACTCCTGGGGTGGTTTAGTGCCAGGTCATGTTCCGCCAACTCCGGCTCTGATACAGACAGTGTGTAATGCTCAGTAGCTCTCCTCTTGGACCCGGAGCATCTCAGAAGAAAATCATTCTCCTCTTTAGGTGGCAGTGGCATTGAGGTGGTGACATCTACTATGTCCGTCTCAGATTCCGAGGTATCTTCAACATTTGACGGACAGGGAGAACCCAAAGGTTCCAGAACTGTCAGGGAGGTTGTTGAGGAGCCGGGCATGCTTTGTTCCTGCATTGTTTGTGAGGTTGCAGCTTTCAAGTGGTCCATGTGCTTGTTCAGGACTGTCACACCAACCCAAACTTTATACATCACTGGACCTGACCTCACAGTGACCATCCCCCTTATCCATGCAGTGCCATTCCTTGGTTCCTACACCAAAACTTTGTTACCTGAAGCAACTGTCTGTCTCACTTTGCGAATTCTTGTGCTTGGCATGGGTGTTTCATCCTCCACCCCAGGTCCAGGAAATCAGGTTTAAACTGATGTGGAGTCTTCTCCACATTAGCAAGTCTGCTGGAACTATCCCTGTAGTTGCATGTGGGTTGGTCCTATTATAATCAAATAGGAACCGGGACAGTTTGATATCGAGTCAACCTGTAGGCTGTTTAAGTCTGCTCTTTCTGCCAGACCATTGGATGATGGAAGGTATGGAGCTGTCCTAATATGACGAATCCCATTTGACTTTAGGAATATTCCTGCTGGTAAACGATGGCCCAGTATCTGTTACCAACTATCTTTGTATGTATTACAAAAGAGATGCTCAGTTTTCTATTGAGACCCATGTTTGACGAATGAATGCTGTGCACATCCAGCCACTTTGAGTGGGTGCCCATAAGGACTGAGAAAAATGAGCCCATGAAAGGACCTGCACAGTCAATGAGTAACCAAATGCGGGGTTTACCCAGTCATTCCCTTGAGTGTGGGGGAGCTGCTGGTGATAATTTTTGTCCTTGTTGGCACTCTGGGCACTTGCCCTCCAACACGGTGATGTCTGCATCCATTCCTGGCCATCAGGCATAATGCCTCACCAACATCTTCATTTTGGAAACCCCTGGATGATCCTAGTGGAGTTCAGCCAGTATCTGGTGGCGACCTTTTCTCGGAACAATGACTTTTGTCCCCATATTGATATGCCGTCCTCTGCTGCAATCCTGTCCCCCGGGTCCTAAAAGGTTTCAGTTCGGTTTGTGACGGCATTTTGATTTCTGCCATCACCACCAGCTGTTTCAGTTTTTCCAGGATCAGGTCCTCCTGCTTCCAAAGTCTGATATTGTCAGCATGACTGGAAGTGTGTCCAGAAAATGTAAAACCATTACAAACTCTTTCAGTACTGGTGTTACTGGTGGTGTATCTGCTGGTAAGACACAGCTCTACATCTCCCAGATGGCATTCCAACTTATAAGTGTAATCACTTAGTATTAGAGTTGAATTCAGCCTGAAGCTATGGGCAGCACTGCCTTGTACTCCTTAAGTCAACCGAGCAACGGAATGACTGGGTAAACCCTGGATTTGGTTACACATTGACTGTGCAGGTCCTTTCATGGGCACAATGTTCTTACTCCTTGTGGACACCCATTCAAATTGGCTGGATGTGCACTGTGTTCATTCGTCAAACATGGGGACTCAATGGAAAACTGAGCACATCTTTTATAATACGTACACTCCCAGAATACTTGGTAAATTTATGTCCGTAAGGTATTGGTAGAACTTCTTGACTCCAAGTATGAACTCAGATTTCTCCAGTTTCCTCATTTCCCCTCCCCCCACTTTGTCTCAGTCAAATCCCTCGAACTCAGCACCGCCTTCCTAACCTGCAATCTTCTTCCTGACCTCTCTGCCCCCACCCCAGTCTGACCTATCACCCTCACCTTGACCTCCACCTATCGCATTTCCAACGCCCCTCCCCCAAGTCCCTCCTCCCTACCTTTTATCTTAGCCTGCTGGACACACTTTCCTCATTCCTGAAGAAGGGCTTATGCCCGAAACGTCGATTCTCCTGTTCCCTGGATGCTGCCTGACCTGCTGCGCTTTTCCAGCAACACATTTTCAGCTCCAAGTATGACCACCAACCTTCCTTTTCTATCTGGGCATTTTACACTCTGCATTAGCCAAAGTCTTGGATGCATATGACATTGAGCTAATGTCATATGAGCTAATACTATCCCAATTCAGCATACGGAGGCATCACATTTCAATACCAGGTATCGCTTGGGATCATAGTGCACCAACACTTTAGAGGATGATAGCTGTTTCTTCACTTCCCTGAAAGCTATGGCTTGGCTGTGTGACCATTTACAATAACGGAACCCACATTCTAGAAGTCTACCTGGCAGACCGAGTTACAATCATACTTGGTCTCGAACATAAAGAAGAATAGTGGCACAGTGGTTAGCACTGCTGCCTCACAGCGCCAGAGACCCGGGTTCAATTCCCGCCTCAGGCGACTGACTGTGTGGAGTTTGCACGTTCTCCCCGTGTCTGCGTGGGTGTCCTCCGGGTGCTCCGGTTTCCTCCCACCATCCAAAGATGTGCAGGGTCAGGTGAATTGGCCATACTAAATTGCCCATAGTGTTAGGTAAGGGGTAAATGTAGGGGTATGGGTGGGTTTCGCTTCGGCGGGTCGGTGTGGACTTGTTGGGCCGAAGGGCCTGTTTCCACACTGTAATCTAATCTAATAAAAAAAAATAATTAAATCTTATACAGATACATAAATAGTAAAAGGATGGTAAAAGGAGAGTGAGAACTGATTAAGTACCAATGATTAGCACTGCTGCCAAACAGTGCCAGGGACCCAGGTTCAATTTCAGGTGACTTACTGTGTGGAATTTGCACGTTCTCTTGTTGTCTCCATGGCTTTCCTCAGGGTGCTCTGGATTCTTCCCACAGTCCAAAGATGTGAAGGTTATGTGGATTGGTTTTGCTAAATGTGGGTTTATGGGGATAGTGTAGGGGGTGGGTCTGGTGGGATGGTCTTCAGAGGGCCAGTGCAGACCCGATGGGCCAAATTGCCTTTATCTGCACTGTAGGTACTCTACAATTCTAAAAAAAATGAGATTTAGACATGGAAACAGACCCATGGGCAGGGTATTAAATAAATACTTGCAGAATAACCAGAAGGCATTGTGGCACATCAGAGAGGGGGAAAATTACTAGGAACCACATATATTAATGCACAGAGACTTATTCCTTGCAGAGAGAAAGAATGTGTGAATGTATTGTAGCTGTTTCAACATGACAAAATACAGATTCTGGATTAATGGTGCTGGAAGAGCACAGAAGTTCAGGCAGCATCCGAGGAGCAGTACAGGTTGTTCTGCTATAACACATGTTTCATTAATGTGAACTCACAATAATATGACTGACGAATTGAGGATACTGTTTTTAAAGCACGAACCTTTAAAGCGTACATTGGTTATAATGTGACTCTGGCTGCATTTTTTTAAATGGTGCTGCTATTATGTGATTTTTCTTACAATATGGGATTGTACAAGAATGGAATACCATGTTATAGCAGAAGTGACTATAGGAGACAGCCTTTCACTGATTAATTTCCCAAGGCTATACCCTGACCAATCAGATCCAAACTGCTGGTCTGAAGTCTAACAAAGCTTGGCAGTTAACAGTAAATTATCATTAACTGCTGTTTTCCTCATGGCAACACCTCAAGCAATTGGAGTTCGCTTGTCAATGAATCAGCAGACTCCTTTCATACAGTATGAATATTGGTTTTCCCCTTATATTGGTATTCTTGCAAATTATCCTGATGAATGTAAGATGAAAAGATTTGACAAAAAGAAGTTCTACATTTCCAAATGAATAGGGGAATATTTCTGGATAGGTTCAACAAGCATAAGCAATAGCTAAAAACCAAGCGGCTTGTCATTTTTGATTTTTTTCCTTTAAGCAAATGTCTTTATTATTTACAAACGTCTGTGTTTCCCTCTGTCAGCTCTCACAAAAACCTTTATTCAAGAAGAAATGCAGGTATTGTGCTCTTGGTTCTATGTCAATGAACCAAAACCCTCTGCCTGGAAATGTTACAGGAGGGAACTCAGGTAATTTATTTTTCCCTGTGGGAAATCCTTTGCCATCTCTTGATAAGTCACCAAAGGATGAAAACTTACTGAGTGATTAATTGCAGGTACAAAAATCTGGGCACTGTTCTACACTGTAGGCTGTGTCCTTGAGGCAACATTAATGCCTGTGCATGACACACAAGGTGAGGAGTGCTGTTCAAAGGGAGGGAAGAATCCACTGCAAATATAAAAAGGATTCGTATTTTATAGCACCTGTCACAGCACTATCACATCCCAACATGCTTTGTAGCCAATGACAACCTTTTGAAGTGTACTCACTCTTGAAGTATCAGGATAAGCACTGGCAGAACACCAGGGAGTATTTTATTGTACTCCTTTGAATAGAACCTCGAGGTCATAAGTTTCCAACTAAAGGGGTAGATGGTGCTTTGAGTTGATAGCTCATTTTACAGTGCAGCAGTTTGTCAGTTTTGTACTGGATTGACAACCTGGGTTATATACCCAATTCTCAGAAGTAGAAATATAAAAAAACACAGAAAATAGGAGCATGAGTAAGGCATTTGGCCTTTCGATCTTGGCTGATCATTCAAATCTATACTCTACTCCCAGTTTTCTCCCATATCCTTTGATCCCCTTCACATCAAGTGCTGTATCTAGCTCCTTCCTGAAATCATGCAATGTTTGGCCTTGACGGCTTTCTGCGGTAGGAAATTCTACGCTAGGATTCAGACTCAAAGGCAAGTGTTTTACCGGGAAAGCCATTTCATATTTATGCATCGCTCAGGCATAAATGGTTCCGACAATGAGTTTTAGAAGTTTAATATTGAGAACATATAAAATATCAGGATTACATATGTCCCTATTGCACTGAAGGGAACTAGACATCAGATATATGGGCAGTGGCTAAACCATTAGAAGGGACTTTGTAGCATTTTACGGCAGAGCTATCTGTCAGCTTTAATTTGTAGAAGTTAACCACAAGCATGAACTATCATTTTCAGAATAATGAATCACACAGCTCTGTAGTGATGTCCATTTAAAAAATTACTGTCTGAAAGATAGATCGAGCAGATATTAATTATTTCCAAAGGAAAGTTAAAAGTAAAAAAAATATAAACAGTCAACGTTTCAGATTGCTGTGATTAATAATTCTGATAGCGTTTGGATTCAAGTTATTTTAATCACAGGCATCCAGCTGGGATGCAATGTTCCTATGTCAAGATGTCATCCATTCTTTATTTATAAATGTCCAAAAAAATCTTCAAGTTCTTTGGAAATGATGTGCTGCGAAATACTGCAACTCAGCACACAGCTTATTCACTGTGTTAATGTCAATTCCATTGGAGATTGAGCTAAGGCTTTAAGACATCTGCACCAGTAATGACATTGGAAATCACTATTGATGCGTGACTTTCCAGTGTCCTCCACTTGTTTGGTGCTTCTTATAGAAGAGCTGTTACTATTACCAAGCTGCTTCAGTGGTCCGTAGAAAGGATGTTAACCTGCAGAAGCAACTTCACTATGAAAAATAGATTGGGATGTGGAACATAAAAGCAGACAGGCAGCTCAGTGAAGGTCCTTTATCTCATCGAGTGATGGGATATGCGTTCCCACTCCCAAGATGGCAGACAGTAAAGGGTTTGATCATATGCAGCTGTCTTATAAGAAGGGTATAAACAAGCAGAGAACTCCAACAGGAGAAGGCAAGAGACATAAATTAGATTAGATTTAGATTACGTTACAGTGTGGAAACAGGCCCTTCGGCCCAACAAGTCCACACCGACCTGCCGAAGCGCAACCCACCCATACCCCTACATTTACCCCTTACCTAACACTAGGGGCAATTTAGCATGGCCAATTCACCTAACCTGCACATTTTTGGAAAGTGGGAGGAAACCGGAGCACCTGGAGGAAACCCATGCAGACACGGGGAGAATGTGCAAACTCCACACAGTCAGTCGCCTGAGGCGGGAATGGAACCCGGGTCTCTGGTGCTGTGAGGCAGCAGTGCTAACCACTGTGCCACCGTGCCGCCCACAGGCCAACTTACATCAATTTTCTCGCATAGATTAAGAGTATTACTACAGAATTCCTACAGTATGGGGACAGACCATTCAGCCCAACAAGTCCACAGTGCCCCTCCAAACAACATCCCACCCAGGCCCAAACCCCTACTCCCTGTAACCCTGCACCTCCCATGGCTCGCACACTGAACTGACACATCCCAAACACTGCAGGGTAATTTAGCACAGCCAATCCACTTGGACTGTGAGAGGAAACTGCAGCACCTGGAGGAAACTCATGCAGACACAGACAGTCACCGATGGGTGGAATCGAACCCAGGACCCTGGCACATGCTACCATGCAACCATCTATTACATAGACTTGTGAGATTTCCCTCTTACTGAAAAACAGTGTTGAGAGGGACCACTTTAAAATTCTACACAGAGAGTCTCGACAGTGCCAGATTTTCCCTCTCCTAGATGGGCAAACGCACATCAGGCTAACTCATAAATACAGGAGTAGGCCTCATATGCAGAAATGTTGATCTCAACCCAGTCACTGGCAATCTTTAATGATTTGTGAAAGCAGGAGGATTGCGAGTCTACACACAATGGTCCTCACATTACTAGTTACCAGTGAAAGTGGACACCTTAATCCCTCACATGTTTGATGAATTTGGAGTAGCTTCTAGTGGTGGCATGTGGGGGAAACCCATCTGGAGTTGGAAAATGTTTAACAATAAAGTTCAAGAGGTGTTGCCAAATTCATATGTCACACAATACTAAAAGTTTAATCATAATGCAATGTCTCATGATATTAAATCACAGTGATTGACGATTTGACACAATTCTTAAAAGTGAAAGTGACCATTAAACTGACTAGCGTTGTTAATGTGGAAAGATCTCGGATGCACTAAAGTACATCATCCAGTAGCTAAATTGTACTTTTGTATCAAACAATACTGACATTTAGTTCTGACTTGCAAATTGTTCATCCTGAGTTAGTCTTAATCAGTGTTCAACAACTCAAGAGTCATTCCTCCTGTTTGTAAGCATGAACAGATTGCTGAGTACTTTCAATTACTTCAAAGGCTCTGGAGATTTTGTCGAATCTTTGTGCAAAAGATTCTTGACTTATACCTGCATGGCAGAGTTTCAAACCCTATAAATGGATTCAGTTCAGCAGGGCCTGCTGATAGATCATTCAGTTGGATCTCATAATACAGGATTCTTTGAGATTCTAATAATATCGTCAAGTTAAATAAAGAATCATTCAAAATCCATATTCCAATTAAGTGTTCATTTAATCAACAAAATACATAAAAGTGCTTTTACCTTGACAGCTGTATTTGTTGAAAGGAATCCATCTGCCAGTTTTGGATGCTAGTCAAGCATGTATTATAAGGATTAGGTAAATCTTTGAGATTCTAATAATATTGTCAGTTCAATAAAGATTTACCAAATTTGTTATAGCTCTCTTGAGGTCTGGACACAGTGGAGCTAACTGAGTGGGTATGGAAGGTGGTAGTGCATGGAGATATGGGGATGAGTTACTGAAAATAGGGAGGCAGAGAAAAGAGAGGGCCATAGAGAGAATTTCAGGGTATAGAGGAATTTGGTAGGTTGGCAGGATTTGTAAAATGGGGAAAGATTTACAAGGATGTTGCCAGGGTTGGAAGATTTGAGTTATAGGGAGAGGCTGAACAGGCTGGGGCTGTTTTTCCTGGAGCGTCAGAGGCTGAGGGGTGACCTTATAGAGGTTGACAAAATTATGAGGGGCATGGATAGGATAAATAGTCAAAGTCTTTTCCCTGGGGCCGGGGAGTCCAGAACTGGAGGGTATAGGTTTAGGGTGAGATGGGAAAGATATAAAAGGGACCTAAGGAGCAACTTTTTCACTCAGAGGGTGGTACGTGTATGGAATGAGCTGCCAGAGGAAGTGGTGGAGGCTGGTACAATTGCAACATTTAAGAGGCATTTAGATGGGTATATGAATAGGAAGGATTTGGAGGGATTGGGCCGGGTGCTGGCAGGTGGGACTAGATTGGGTTGGGATACCTGGTCGGCATGGACGGGTTGGACCGAAGAGTCTGTTTCCATGTTATACATCTCTATGATTGTATGACTTGGGGTGAGGATTAGGTAACATTGGACACAACTGTTGGATCTGGGACAATGGACCAAGGGTCAGGACTTCTGACCTACCTGGCTTAGTGTGTTCCCCGCAGTGCCATACCCAACTTCAAGAGGTAGTGGTCTCGTGTCCAGCACCCTCTCCCTCCCCCACCCCCCACCCACCACCACCCCCTACACTGTGAGTATACAGTTTGTGGATGCCAGGGGACAGAATGTTGGGAATATCCTAACTCTTGAGTTCCACCTTGAAGAGGGAGAAATTGACACTGCAAACAATACCTCACCACCTTGCTGGCTGGCTGGCTTGCCTCCTCTCATGGTGTGAGTGAGGTTTCTGAGTCTCAGGAGGATTGAGGCAGACAAGGATTGGAGTGGGGTGGTGACCAGGCTGATTGGAGAGATGAAGAACAAGGTGATGAGCTGTGCAGTGAGGGGTTGAAAGTGGGATAGCCAGAGAGCCATAGAGATGTACAGCACAAGAACAGACCCTTTGGCCCAACTCGTCCAAGCTGACCAGATATCCTAAATTAAACCACTCCCATTTACCAGCATTTGGCCCATATCCCTCTAAACCCATCTATTCATAAGCCCATCCAGATGCCTTTCAATTGTTGTAATAGTACCAGTCTGCACCACTTTCTCTTGCACCTTATTCTATACACACACCACCCTCTGCGTGAAAAAGTTGCCTCTTATATCTTTCCCCTCACACCCTAAACCTCTGGTTTTGGACTTCTCTAACCCTGTGGAAAAGACCTTGTCTAATTACCCTGACCATGCCCCTCATGATTTTATAAATCTCTGTAAAATTATCCCTGAATCTCCAACACTCCAGGAACAACCCAGCTTCTGCCTATTTCAGCCTCTCCCTACAGCTCCTCCCTATCCCTCCAGCCCTGGCAGTAATTAGAAGGCAGCAAAAACAGTGTCTTTTGATACAGACTGCGTCTCACCAGCAGTAATTTCACAGACATGATGATTGCATGGGTGGTGAGTGCAGTTGCCACGTCAGAAAATGCAGCTTAAACTAAAAGAATACAAATAGTATACACAAACATCAGCCTCTCTTGAGTACGCTACATATTTCCATATTTTATGGCATGCATTTCTAGGAGATTGCTACATCCAATCTGGCTGTCATATTTGCCTACAAAACAACAGCAACCACATTTCAAAGCCACTCATTATTGGTAAATGCATCAGGGCTTCCCATGGCGGGAAGGAATGAGATCAAGTTGTTCCTGTCATTCTTTCTACCTGTTCCTGTAACAAGTAATCATTACACATAATCTTTTTCCTGATGTGGGCTTTGAATTTGGAGTGCACTGTCAGTACAGCCAGTGGAAATGGACCCAGCAGTAATTTCCAAAAAGGATAAGTGTTTGAAAGATGAACAAAGTATTGGCCCTTGATGTCTGTGCTGACTCTTATTAGCGAAATCTGCTCTTCATATAAATGGAGGAGCAGATTACCGTTTGAGGAAGCCAGCACAGAACCCAAGCCCTTAATCTCTTCCTTTTCTACTATGTTATTCCACAAGTTCATAACTGCACTATGCGTGGGATTAACTAAGCTGTAAACAGCCAACAGGTTGCTTGAGATCTTTCACTTCCACTGATAAAGGAGCAGTAAATTTCAAACGATGAAACAAGATGTGTCACATTGCTTCAAATGTTTGAGTAGCATGAGGAAGGTGCTAACAAAGAAAGGAGTTTGATTCACAAAATGGAAAGTGTAGTCCATCTCAGGAATGTTATTCAAATATCATACCACAAATGAATGTAGTTGTAAGTATTCAGCGTCACTGTGGGTGTAAAGGGTTTATTATCATGTTGGAAAAGGTGATACTGCAAGACCCAAAGCTCTTGCAGTAACTAACGGAGCTAATCACAGAGGGTGGCATTTTGATAAAGTCATCCACAACACAACTAGCTAACGTCACCCATCATTTCACTGCAGCTAAGCACCAGGATCAGTCATAGAATATTTTGTACAGCAGCATTCAATAAGTTTTGCAGTTTTCTCCAATGTCACTGTTGGTAGACCTGATGTAGACTGAACATAGAGACTGTGTCTTTTATTTTCATGATGTTGAAAATTATGGATTGAAACAGGGAAGAATTGTTTTAAAACCAATGTTTTAAAAGATTTTTGCATATTTTAAAAAGAAAGTCACCTGACACTCATGGCAAGCGTCATGTATATCATTATTTTAAAAAGCAGTTAATTAAGAACATAGTACATAGAACATAGAAAAATACAGCGCAGTACAGGCCCTTTGGCCCTCGATGTTGCACCGATCCAAGCCCACCTAACCTACACTAGCCCATTATCCTCCATTTGCCTATCCAATGCCTGTTTAAATGCCCATAAAGAGGGAGAGTCCACCACTGCTACTGTCAGGGCATTTCATGAAATCACGACTCGCTGAGTAAAGAATCTACCCCTAACATCTGTCCTATACCTACCACCCCTTAATTTAAAGCTATGCCCCCTCGTAATAGCTGATGCCATACGTGGAAAAAGGTTCTCATGGTCAACCCTATCTAAACCCCTAATCATCTTGTACACCTCTATCAAGTCACCCCTAAACCTTCTTTTCTCCAATGAAAACAGCCCCAAGTGCCTCAGCCTTTCCTCATACCATCTTCCTACCATACCAGGCAATATCCTGGTAATCCTCCTCTGCACCCGTTCCAGTGCCTCCACATCCTTCCTATAGTATGGCGACCAAAACTGCACACAATACTCCAGATGCGGCCGCACCAGAGTCTTATACAACTGCAACATGACCTCAGGACTCCAGAACTCAATTCCTCTACCAATAAATGCCAGTACGCCATATGCCTTCTTCACCGCACTATTTACCTGGGTGGTAACTTTCAGAGATCTGTGTTCATGGACACCAAGATCCCTCTGCGCATTCCCACTACCAAGTATCTGACCATTAGCCCAGTACCCTATCTTTTTGTTAATCTTACCAAAGTGAATCACCTCACACTTAGCTACATTGAACTCCATTTGCCACCTTTCTGCCCAGCTCTGCAGCTTATCTATATCCCGCTGTAACCTGACACATCCTTCCTCACTGTCAACAACTCCACCGACTTTCGTATCATCCGCAAACTTGCTCACCCAACCTTCTAGCCCCTCCTCCAGGTCATTTATAAAAATGACAAACAGCAATGGTCCCAAAACAGATCCTTGCGGAACACCGCTAGTAACTGCACTCCAAGATGAACCTTTACCATCAACTACTACCCTCTGTCTTCTTCCAGCCAGCCAATTCCTAATCCAAACCTCCAACTCACCCTCAATGCCATACCTCCGTATTTTTTGCAGTAGCCTTCCATGGGGAACCTTATCAAACGTCTTACTAAAATCCATATACACCACATCTACCGCTTTACCCTCGTCTACCTCCTTAGTCACCTTCTCAAAGAATTCAATAAGGTTTGTGAGGCACGACCTGCCCTTCACAAAACCATGCTGACTATCCTTGATCACATTATTCCTATCCAGATGTTCATAAATCCTATCCCTTACAATTCTCTCTAAGACTGCCCACAACAGAAGTGAGACTCACCGGCCTATAGTTACTAGGGTTATCCCTACTCCCCTTCTTGAACAAGGGAACCACATTTGCTATCCTCCAGTCTTCTGGCACTATTCCAGTTGATAACGAAGACATAAGAATCAAGGCCAATGGCTCTGCAATCTCCTCCCTTGCTTCCCAGAGAATCCTAGGATAAATTCCATCAGGCCCAGGGGACATCTATTTTCACCCTTTCCAGAATTTCCAACACCTCTTCCCTACGTACCTCAAAGCCGTCCATTCTAATTAATTGTGACTCAGTACTCACATCGGCAACAATGTCCTGTTCCTGAGTGAATACTGACGAAAAGTATTCATTCAGTGTCTCCCCAATCTCTTCAGCCTCCACACGCAACTTCCCACTACTATCCTTGACTGGACCTATTCCTACCCTAGTCATTCTTTTATTCCTGGACATTGAGGGCATTGAGTATAAGGATAGGCAAGGTATGCAGCAGCTTTATAGAATGCTAGTTAAAATTGCATTTGTTTGAGAATGTCCTATTACTGTTATTTGTATGCAATTCCTGCCACTTACCCTGTGATGGAGAGCTAAGATGGTCAAAAATTTATAATGACTTGTCAGTTGGTTTCCAGACTTTAACAAAATTAAAGTAAATAATTTAGATATTGCGTACAGTTCTGGTCACCGCACAATCAGAATGATGTGGATGCTTTGGAGAGGGTACAGGAAAGGTTTACCAGGATGTTGCCTCATATGTCGGGAATTTAGCTGTAAAGAAAGTTGGACAGACTGGGTTTGTTTTCACTGGAATGCCAGAGGTTGAGGTACGACCTGATAGACGTTTATAGGATTGTGAGTGGCATGGATAGAGTGGAAAGTATGAGGCTTTTTCCCAGGGTGGAGAGGACACAGGTTCAAAGTTGTTCAGTGGGGGATGTTTAAAAGAGATGTGCGAGGCAAGTTTTTCACATAAAGGGTGGTGAGTGCTTGGAATGCGCTGTCAGAGGAGGTGGTGGAAGCAGACACAGTAGTAGCGCTCCAGAAGCACCTGGACGAATACATGAAGGGAATAGAGAGATACGCATTGTGTAAGTGAAGATAGTTTTAGTATGGAAGGGCAAAATGTGTCGGCACAGGCTTGGAGGGGCCGAAGGGCCTGTTCCTGTGCAAAATGGTTCTTTGTTCTTTGTTCTAAGTAGTTTCTGATGCACTGGAGCCAAGAAATTCTATGCACAGATACAGATCAATTGCAACAAGAAATTGATTGGTTTATGGACTGGTGATTAGTTATCAATGACAACAGATCTTTGCCTGGCAGCACCTGGTTGATTGGTTCTCAGGTAACTGAATAGCTTAGGGCAAAGAACACTCTACAGGGAGAAGTGTTTTGATCCCCACCAACACAGGATCTGTTTCTCTGTTCTCTGCAGTTAAAACCTATTTTCAATGTATGTGTGAACGTAGGTGTGTGCATGTATGTTTTTGTGCGTGTATGTTTGTGTCTGTGTGTGTGTCTATGTCTGTGTTTGTGTCCATGTGCATGTACTTATGTCTGTGCGTGTGCGTGCGTGCATTTGTGAGTGTGTGTGTGTGTAAAAAGAAACTTTCTTAAGATTACCAGTGTATTAATTTGTAGTGTTAAATGCTGATGGTTTATAACTGATTACCTGTTGCTAGTGTCTAATTACAGGTAATGATCGTAATTCTAGTTAAGTGCAGAAACCTGGTCTCTGGTTGCTATCAGCCTGAGTCTGGAAATCAGGTAAATTGAGGAATCTCAAACACTTCAACTTTTATGACAGGTCTGGAACAGTGGGGTTCATTTCCAAAGTGGAAGCCCAGTGACATCCTCCAACAGAGCAAAGCGCCCCCTCTGACGATTCTCTTGTGTCACTCACAGTCATATAGCTCATGGAGAAATATAATGATCACCATGGCTGGCATGGTTTCTCTCTTTGAGGGCAGGCAGATCGTTCTGTTTTCACTGTGTTGACCTTTTTCTCTCTTGCCAGCTATTGGTGCACATGTGCAAGTCTTATCTTGTCTTGTGACTGTGCTGTGTTACACATACACATTCAGATTCCACATCATGTTGCAACTCCTGCCATTTGGAACACTGCTTCAACAGTTCCATATTGCAACCTGAGCATTGAAATAGGCAGGTGAATTAACCCAGGCAAAAAAAAAGTTAAAATGCTGAAATAAATTCTCCCAGATAAAGAATCCAGTAGACAAGGAAGCGGTAGTCATTGGAGATTTGCAGAAGTTGGTGTAGGTTAACACCTTACTAGACGAGATATGAGAGTGGTTCAGAATCAATCACATTGTTGAAGTTCTGGAGCCATATGTAGGCCAGACTAGGTAAGGATGGCAGATTTCCTTCCTAAGGAGCAGATGAGACTTTTACAAGAATCTGATATAGTTTAATGGTCATCACTACTGCACTGGTTTTTAGTTCCTGCCGCATTTATTGATGCTGATGCATGGGGCCTATGCATTGCTTTAAATCACACATGTGCAGATTTCAGGAGGAATACAGCTGTAGTGGGGAGGAGGGAGAAATTGGGTCGGGGTCAGTTGGAGTGATTGGAATGGGGTGGGGAGGGATAAAACGGAAAAGTGTAGGAGTCAGACAGAGAGGAAGAGTTCCTCCCAGCTCCTGGGTCCACTTTGGGTCACCCCTCCCAGGCCTTGGGCTCTCCTTGTTGATCCTGCCCCCTCATTCCGATTTCTGGGCCCAATTCCCATGTGATCCAGGATGTCTCCCTGTGACTCTGTCCCCTCCACTGAAGCCTGGTTCAAAACCATACATTCTTCCCTCTTCACATGTCATAACGTTTTTGTGTAAAATGTCACATTGTAAAATCACCATTTTGACATCAGTGCTTGGAACTGTGCGTTCCCAATGAGCAAGCATATGATGTTGCCTGCAGTTGTTGGTGTCAGCAAACACTGCCTCTAATTCCAGGTATATGCTGCTGCGTTTTGATTTATTCACTCATGGGTCTGGGTGTCACTAGCTGGGCCAACACTTATGGCCCGTCCTAGTTGGCCTTGAGAAGGTGGGTGCCCCTTTTAGCACTGCTGCAGTTGTAATAAGACTTCCTCGCTTCTACATTCTGTGTCCTGGCTAATGAAGATAAGCGTCGTGTGTGTCTTCTTCCCCATCGCTGACACCTTAAAGTAGGTGAAGCATATTCCTTTATGGAAAATGCAGCTCTGGAGTAGGATAGGAATTAGGAGACTGATTTCACATCTCTTCCAGTTACAAACTGTGATGGTCGAAAGTTTTGCATCAATTGATTTTGTTAAACCTTATGAGGTGAGGTGATTCAGAGGGAATGCTGTGTCCCACCTTCATCTTACCTCCTGGATGTAAATCACCCACAAGGGACCTTAAGGAGGCAAACACATAGCATCACCCCTCGACTTTCTTAAAGTGCTTTACTTTAATCTGAAGGCGTATAATAAATGCTCCTGTCAAGCTCTTTCCCATTCTGAAAGCTAAAGCTAATTAAATTTAAATAATGCTGTTAACAGGATAGTGTGTGAAAATGTCCCCCTTCTTCCTTCATCCCTTCATTAAGCATCAATTTGTGTTCACCCAGTTATGCAATCTGATAATACATTTGATGGTCGGAAGGGGGAGAAAGATTGTGCCTTTATATTCCAACATGTGAAGTGACCTACAGAGTTTCCGGTACTGTATTAGGGTCACCCAAAATATCAATAGATTTTGTTTGCTTACTTCCACTTGGCATTAGATCCCTGTCAGGAATGAATAGTTTGTAACCATAGTGCTTCTCCAAGACATCTGGCAATATTTCCAAAGCAAATTGCTCTTCTTCCCTGTTTTCCTGGGTGAGTGAGGCAGGGTCAATTTTGGTATATGACAGATATGCATCATACTCTTTATTATCTGGAATGATAAAAGAAACAAAATACTGTTAAAATGACGACAGAGTCAAAACTCTCTTTCAATGTTAAATCTAGAAGGCACAGCAGCAATAATTTAACTGTGATAGATTGAAACACATGACTGGTGTTAAGCAAAATGCTATCATTATTGCAGGTGAACAACAGCCCATGGCAGTTCAACCATGTCCACTGCATCAGGTCAAGAGAGTGCTTTACTTTGGACAGATTTGATTCAGAATCAGTTTCTTTTTGATTGCTTGGGTTTGTGCATGCTTAGCCTAAAATAAAACCCTGTGGCTTCTACCAAAGTAAGTGAAACTCTGCAACAATCAATCGTACATTGCATGTGACCCTCAGTCACATAGGCTTGGACAATGACAAGCATCTCAATATCAGAATGGGATAATTAATGACTTGAAGCTCAGCATTGGGGTTTCTTGTCAAAAAAGAAACAGCAATAGAATGTAGGCACCACGAGATAGGCCATCGCTTGCCTTTCCCTAATTGTCCTGGAGGGGGTGGTGGTGAGCTGTTTGTTGAACTGTTGCACCCACAGCCATGTTAGGAAGGGAGTGCCAGTTTCTTGACCCAATGACAGTGAACGAATGATGTTCAATGAATTTCTAACCAAACCCTCTAGACCTTAAGTTTCACAAGTTAAATATTTACCCCAAGGAAACTGCTTTCTCTGTACTGTCTTATTCTCCTTTCGATGGGAGAATCCATACTTGCTTTTGACCCCAGTCAGGTCTCCTTTAACTTTAAACTTTAAATATCTGGCATTTCTAGGCTAAAAATCAACTCTAAACTAAAAGCAGTCCAATGATTTCAATGTCTACTTTCTATTGTAAACTCCACAGTATAAACAAGCTATCTTCCATGAACACTCCAGGGGACAGCCACCTTTTCTCTGAGACATTCTGGATTAGGTCATGGTCCCAGAAGGACTCTCTCTAACTTTATTTTTATAAAACCTTCGCAAAAGCAGCTAATGCCCCAATGCATTTAGAGATGCACCATAGAAAGCATCCTATCTGAGTGCATCACAGCGTGATATGGCAACTGCTCTGATCAAGATCACAAGAAACTACAGAAAGTGGTGAACACAGACCAATCCACTGTGCAAACCAGCCTTCCATCCAGTGACTCCATTGATATTTCCCGCTGAATCAGGAAAGCAATCAACATAATCAAAGATATCTCCCACACTGATTATACTCTCCGCTGCCCTCTTCTGCCAAGCAGAAGAAATAGAAGTTTGAATACGTGGAACAGCAGATTCAAGAACAGCTTCTTCTTCATTGTTATCAGACTTTTGAATGGACCTCTCAAATGTTAATATTGATCTCTCTCTCTGCACCTTCTCTGCAGCTATAACACTGTATTCTGCAATCTGTTCACTACCCTGATGCATTTTGTGTGGTGTGATCTGCATGTATAGCATACAAAATACCATTTTTCACTGTATCTAGGCGTATGTGACAACAATAAATCAAATCAAGTCAAAGACCTTCCTATAAACTCCTAACCTGCATTTTCCATAAGTTGGGAATGGAGCCAGGAAACCTGGATGGTCTTCTAACTGTTTTGGCCCCATCTAACTCCTTGCCTGAACAGATTGAAAAATTAAGCCTCCAACGTTAGTGTACAGAGACTGAATAGTGAGGTACCAGGGTCGGACTGGGGTGAACAAGGTCAGAAGTTACATGACACCAGGTTATAATCCAACAGGTTTATTTGAAATTACAAGCTTTCGGAGCACTGTCCCTTCATTAGGTGAAGTGCAGGGAAGCGCTTCAATCAAGCTTGTGTTTTCAAATAAACCTTTTGGACTATAACCTGGTGTCATGTGACTTCTGACCTTGAATGGTGATATGGGAGCTTGCAAATCTTGAAAGAAGTGCCCGTGGTGATACCTCACAGCCAAGTATTCAAAATAAGTCATAACTTCTAAATTTCTGTCCGTATTAGAAGAACCCACTAGAACATAGAACAATATAGTACAGAACAGGCCCTTCGGCCCACGATGTTGTGCCGAACATTTGTCCTAGCTTAAGCACCTATCCATATACCTATCCAATTGCCGCTTAAATGTCACCAATGATTCTGACTCTGCCACTCCCACAGGCAGCGCATTCCATGCCCCCACCACTCTCTGAGTAAAGAACCTACCCCTGACATCCCGCCTATACCTTCCACCCTTCACCTTAAATTTATGTCCCCTTGTAACACTCTGTTGTACCCGGGGAAAAACTCTCTGACTGTCTACTCTATCTATTCCCCTGATCATCTTATAAACCTCTATCAAGTCACCCCTCATCCTTCGCCGTTCCAATGAGAAAAGGCCTAGCACTCTCTACCTATCCTCGTACGACCTATTCTCCATTCCAGGCAACATCCTGGTAAATCTTCTCTGCACCCTCTCCAAAGCTTCCACATCTTTCCTAAAATGAAGTGACCAGAACTGCACACAGTACTCCAAATGTGGCCTTACCAAGGTCCTGTACAGCTGCAACATAACCTCACGACTCTTGAATTCAATCCCTCTGCTAATGAACGCTAATACACCGTAGGCCTTCTTACAAGCTCTATCCACCTGAGTGGCAACTTTCAAAGATCTATGAACATAGGCCCCAAGATCCCCCTGCTCCTCCACCGTACTAAGAACCCTACCATTAACCCTGTATTCCGCATTCTTATTTGTCCTTCCAAAATGGACAACCTCACACTTGACAGGGTTGAACTCCATCTGCCACTCCTCAGCCCAGCTCTGCATCATATCTAAGTCCCTTTGCAGCCGACAACAGCCCTCCTTACTATCCACAACTCCACCAATCTTCGTATCGTCTGCAATAGTTAATGCAATAGTCACTAGTTAATGTTAATTTCAACTGAAATACCAGGATAATCTAATGAAATGCATTAACACATATGAAGGACCATTATTTTAATGTATTCAGTGTTCATCTGCTAATAGCTACAGCAATAAATTATTGGATTAAAAGGCTTGAAAGGGAAACAATAAATTCTGGTGGGTTCAAATGGGTGAATGGAGGATTTATGATTGATGCTAAGAATTTTCCTTCACAATAGAATGATCAGTACATGGATTGAGTTTCTTTGGAATCATTTAACAAAGACATAAATGAC